>NC_079400.1:1253773-1281273 GCF_029220125.1 Pseudoliparis swirei | reverse complement strand
CAACATGGGCGAGTACAAGGCAGCGGTCTATGGACTGAGGAGGCGGTGAAGGGCGCCAAAGGAGGTACCGAGACAGAGTGGAATCACAGATGGAGCAGCGCGACACCAGGCGCCTATGGCAGGGGCTACGGACTATCACAAACTACCAGAGCAGACCCCGCGCAATGGTGAGTGCCGGCGCATCCCTAGCGGACGACCTGAACTCATTTTATGCGGTTTGAGGCTAGCAACAACAGCGCTAGCTCGCCGGCTAACAACAACACCGTTAGCGTGGCGGTGAGTTCTACCGCTGGGGATGAACACACACTCTCTGTGACCGAGCACAGTGTGAGGAGGGCTCTGTTGAGGGTGAACACCAGGAAAGCTGCAGGTCCAGATGGCATATCTGGGCGAGTACTGAAGACCTGTGCTAACCAGCTAGCTCGTGTTCACCACAATATTCAACCTCTCCTGGCTGAGTCCGTGGTCCCGCCTGCTTCAAGAGATCCACTATTGTCCCTGTGCCCAAGAATGCTTCTCCAGCATGTATGAATGACTACCGACCGGTGGCCCTCACCTCGGTGGTCATGAAATGCTGAGAGGCTGATAAAGGACTACATCTGCGCCTTCCTCCCTTCCTCCATGGACCCGCTGCAGTTTGCTTATCGCCCAAACAGATCCACGGATGATGCTGTCTCCCAGGTACTGCACACCACACTCTCTCATCTGGACAGCCAGAGGGGGCTATGTGAGACTACTGTTCATTGATTATAGTTCAGCTTTCAACACCATAGTCCCTCAGACTGGCGGCAAGCTGATTGAGCTGGGACTGAACACCCCCTGTGTGCTTGGATCCTGGACTTCCTGACC
The DNA here is from genome assembly GCF_029220125.1 of Pseudoliparis swirei. Taxonomy (NCBI): domain Eukaryota; kingdom Metazoa; phylum Chordata; class Actinopteri; order Perciformes; family Liparidae; genus Pseudoliparis; species Pseudoliparis swirei. Next base: position 1,280,424 of record NC_079400.1, on the reverse strand, counting down.
GCCAGGCCACAGGTGGTCAGGGTGGGCAGACACCTCAAATCCCTCACCCTGAACACAGGATCCCCAGGGTTGCGTCCTCAGCCCCTACTGTACTCCCTGTACACACATGACTGTGTGGCCAGGTTCAACTCAATACCATCATCAAGTTTGCGGATGACACAGTGGTGGTGGGCCTGATCTCCGACAACGTCGAGAAGGCCTACCTGGAGGAAGTTGCTGATCTGTCACTCTGGTGCCAGGACAACAGCCTCATCATGAATGTCACCAAAACTAAGGAGCTGATTGTGGACTTTAGGAAGGTACAACAACAGAGGACGTACTCACCACTGGGGATTAACGGGACTACTGTGGAGAGGGTGGCGGGTATAAATACGTGGGAGTCCACATGACCGGGGATCTGACATGGTCTCCGAACACAGACACTCTGGTGAGAAAGGCAAGGCAGCGCCTCTACCACCTCAGGCAGCTGAGGAAATTTAAAGTTTCCCAGAGGATCCTTCAGTCCTTCTACTCTGGAGCTGTAGAGGCGTCCTGACAGGAAGCATCACAGCCTGGTTTGGCAACTGCTCCGCTCAGGACAGGAAGGCTCTGCAGAGAGTAGTGCGTTCGGCTGAACGCACTATTGGAACTACACTCCCACCCTGCAGGACTTGTACACCAGGAGGTGCAGAACCAGAGCCGGCAGGATCATGAAGGATCCTCACCACCCCAACAACAGACTGTTTCAGCTGCTGCGGTCAGGCAGGCGCCTCCGTAGTCACGCTGCAAGAACAGAGAGACTGAGACGGAGTTTCTTTCCTCAGGCCATCAGGACTGTGAACTCCGACCTCACCAGGACCCCCACATAGACCCACACAACTGCCCCTCTTAGGCACACACACACACACACACACACACTTACTGTAAATATTGTGTTGTTTTTTATTTGTAAATAGTGTGTACTTGTTGCCCTTGCACATTCCTGCTGAGCATTGCCACTTTCATTTCACTGCACACCCTGTGTGTGTATGTGACAAATAAAACATCTTGAATCTTGAATCTTGTCAGGAGCTGTTTGGTGCAGACCTGCGACTGCGCCTGCGACTGCACCTGCGACTGCGACTGCGCCTGCTCTTTAGCTCACACAAAAATCTCTGAAATTCTGCAGTGGGAATTAACTTCTTTTTTTTCTTTTTTTTCCTTCTTTTTTTTTTTACAGAGGTTTTCCCCATCTGACTTTAAGGCAGTAATTGTCTGGACTCTGTCTGCATATTTTATATGTAGTCTTTGTTTACATGTGACTCACTGTCTGGAGGACTAAGCTGTTGTGTAAACAAGCCGATACGACTAATAAAGCCAGCTGTGTGTGTGTGTGTGTGTGTGTGTGTGTGTGTGTGTGTGTGTGTGTGTGTGTGTGTGTGTGTGTGTGTGTGTGTGTGTGTGTGTGTGTGTGTGTGTGTGTGTGTGTGTGTGTGTGTGTGTGTGTGTGTGTGTGTATTTGCAGTCTGGAGGTGTTGATTGTTTGTCGGTACTGATGCAGTCTCATGCCGACCGGGTGTATTTGATGTGGGATGGATCGGGCGTCTAACACGACGCCTGGCTTTTGAAAGGAGACGTTGGTTTCCCAGAACAACGACTTCCTGTTTCCCAAAGCTGGTCAGAGTGTAGGAAAGTGTGTGGCAGAGACTTAGTGTGTGTGTGTGTGTGTGAGATATCGTTGAGCTTTTGACTCTCTAGTCATTCATGCAGGTTATTAAAACACAAGTAGACCCCGCTTCTTGACACTAGCATTGTTTTCAGCGATAGATATTAAAAGTGCATTCTAAAAGTAAACCTCTCCACATCGTCTTAACCGTAAGTGGTGGACTCCATTCCTGTGCCTTAAAAATGTAAAAAACGTAAATCATAAAAGTTTTGGAAAAGTTATGTAAATGTGTTATAATCACATGTTCATTTACGCCGAGTTTACAATAATGAATATGTTTTTTAAAGAAAGACGCTCAACATATAAGCCGGCGTACGCTCTCAATACACAACATGTTCTACATTGTTCATGTTTATACCCAGATTTCAGTTTGGTCATGGACATTTGGTTTAAAGTCATGGAAAAGTGCTGGAAATCTATCGGTCAACATGACATTTGCTATTGATGCCAGTATACATTAAAAACATGAAGTGTCTTTTTATTGTGAAGAGTCACAGGAAACCCAGTCTGATGTTAATCAAACGTGCATTTATTGACAGCAGATTGTGATTCCAATTATGGCCACCAGGGCCAGTGATTAGATATACGAGGCTCATCAACCCACACGGTGGATTCTGTGTGGCTGTGTGTATAAATCGTTGCATCTATCGCTCCTCGTCCCACATTCCCCCTCTCATTCTCTCTGTTCGACTCGGCTTTGTGTTTTCTCTCTCACGCGTCGGACGCAGCGTCTCTTTGAAAGTAAAGACGCGCGTCACACGCCCGCTAATGTCGTCCCAGAGCCACCGGGCACCGTCCTGCCGACGGGGAGAAAGTCGTCTGTTCCATCTCAGGCGAATAACAATAAGCCTGCGGCTGGATTCCAACGGGCGCTCTCTTTGAAATGGGATCCCGACACGCGAGACAAATATATCTCTTGTTTTATCTTCCGGGCCAGGCCCATGGAAAAATTATTCCAAATACCTGCCGCGCTTTATCTGGAACCCTGGAATAGGTTTAGGCCCAGCCGGGAACACGAGGATGTCTAAAATAAGGCCTCTATTACGGGATGGAGTGGAGATGGATGAGGCGGAGCGGGAAGGGACGCGGATCGCGGGTATTTTAGGGGGACCGGCCTGTGAAAACGGGCTTGTTGCGGGGGCTCGGCGACTTTAAAGTCTCTTCTGCTGGCCGACCGTCAGCTGTTGCACAAACTGCATGTGTTGGGGGAGGGATTGTATGTGTGTGTGTGTGTGTGTGTGTGTGTGTGTGTGTGTTTATGGGAGGCGGGGGGGCTCACGCGTCCATAGCAGAGCAGGAGTATAAATAAAGTTTTTCCTACAGATGTTCTCACCTTGACAAATGGGTTCTGCGTGACGCTTCTTGGCCAACGTGACTCAACCTGTATTTACTCTCCTCCACCTCTCCCTGCCCCACTGCTTTTTATGAACAACATTCACATCTGCGGTATTAAACTGATGATGTTTTCCAGAGGGACTGATAACAAGGAAGCTTTTTCCAAGGACCTGAACGGGAAACGCGGCTCGAGACGAACGTGGACCGCCGCAGGGATTCACATCGCGGTGGTCCGGTTCCTGAAAAGTGTTTTTAGGTTGGCAGATGCCAAAAGATGTCACAGTTCCTATTGAAATCCTTTGAAACATAAATGTCTTAAGAATTGTTCTATAACTTGTTTAACTACTTACTGACGTTCTTTTCAAGTCGCGCTATTAAAATTAATTGAGTATTTGATGTTTCATGTGGGTTCACGGGAATGGAAGAACAGAAAGATTTTCTTGCGGTTGCCAAACTGCATTAAAAAGATGATTCAGAGTATAATCGAGGTAAGGAGACAAAAGAGAGGGTGAACAACAAACATGTGGGAGATGACGGGAGGCAACGAGTAGATAACGGGAACGGGTGAAAGGTCAAGAGCCGAGGGAAGGGCCGGAGCGATGGAACAGAGAGGGGGAAGATGATAGGAAGGGAAACCAGACGATGATCGCAGACGAGGGAGGAGAAGAAGGAAGGAAAGCTGTTGAGAGCACGTCCTTGAGGAATTCATTTATCTCCCGCCTGTGCCCGGCGGGACCCGTCACGGAGTCTGTCACCGTCGCCTGGAGAGTCCTGCTGATATGTCCTTCAGCGGTCGAGGGTGTGTGAACGCCGCGTCCCAGACGAGGAGCTCACTGTCATCGGCACAGTTCCCACGGCAGAACGGAGAGGCATCGCCGTCATGCCGGAGATGCCAAGACACCAGCAGCAGGAGATGCTGATCTTTTGAAACAAATCAGAACGATATGACATTACAAGAGCAGCACGCCGGCCGCCGGGCTCTCATCAGCCGCGCGGCGAGACGCACACGGCGCCCGTGACTGGACTGATCTGCCAGCGTGGCGCCCATCTGGCAGATCAGTGTGTGTATCCATTCAGTTCAGTTCAGTTTATTTGTAGAGCCCATTTTCACAAATTAGAAATTCCCCTCAGAGTGCTTTACAATCTGTACACATAGACATCCCTGACCTTTGACCTCACATGGGATCAGGAACAACTCCCAAACAACCCTTCAGGGTAAAAGGTCAGAACCCTTGAGGAGAGAACAGAGGAGGATCCCTCTCCAGGATGGACAGGTGTCATAGATGTCATGTGACCAGAAGGAATCATTACACACTAATTAAAACACAGGAACAACACAATGAAGATGACAGAGTGGATGAAGAGTTGGTAGTCGGCATATTCCACCATCCAGACCTCCACGGTCCATCAGATGGAGGTCTGACGTCTCATCGGGCCGATGGACTACGCCAACGATCCCTGGTTGTTGGAACCTTCCCAGGGGGGTGAAGGTCATTCTATGAGTTGCGTAACAATGGGAAAAAAACTATGAGAGAACATTTTGTTTATGATAATCACAAAATCACTCAAATGGTAAATTAAGTCAGCTGTTCTACGTTCTCCACGTAAACCCTGAAGCAGTGGACATTCATTTGCTTTAAATTGTCACAGTCCAAACATAAAGACAGGAACTGTGATAAATATACACTCGAGGCATTAAATATGTTTAAACAATTGATAATTGGGGCGGCTGTGGCTCAGTGGGGTCATGGCGTCGTCCTGCAACCCCGAGGTCGTCGGTTCGATCCCCGCTCTCCCCATTAGTTGCCAGTTGAAGTGTCCATGAGCAAGGCACTGAACCCCCAGTTGCTCCCCAGGCGCTTCACTGCAGCCACTGCTCCTTCATGACTGAGGATGGGTTAAATGCAGAGAACACATTTCATTGCCTGTGTGAAATGACAATCATCTGAATCCAATCCACATGGCTGATCTACACAATGTGAGTCCATTAGGACACCGATGCCTTGGCGCTTTAACCAGTTTTGCCAAATTGAGCCCAATGAACTCCTGGTGCAGAATCTGAAGCGTAGCATTTGTCTCTGAGTGGCGTGATCGTCTCTGTGAGCTCTGGGTCCAGGAGCCGCTCTGTGGAGAGAAGGCCACGCTTCGCTCTCCTCCCGTCTCTCACCCCTCCGTCTCTCCTCCAGGGCGGACTCTGCCAAGATGACGCAGCCCATGAGGGGCGACCCGGCCCACCAGCCGGCCCCGACCCACAAGTCGGCCAGCCTGTCCTCGCCGAGCGCGGCTCGCCGCCTGTACCGCAACTTGTCTGGAAAGTTCCGTGTGGGCACCAACCTCCCCGCCCTGGAGGACAGCGTGGTGTCGGCACGGGGAGGAGACAAAACCACCATCGTAAGTCAGAGAGAGAGAGACATGGAAGGAAAAAATAATAAGCCCAGGAATATTGTAGTCTAAAAATAGTCTGAGAAAACATATAGACTTGGAAAGTAAGAGCACCTCAGGTAGAATATAGAATCCTGCACCCACCCATCCCTCAGAAACAGGTCCGATGTGTGGACATGGTTCATACTGACATGCCGAGGTCACAAAGAAAGCTTTTCTTTAAACTTCCTTTGTGTTCCAGTTCCAGAGCAATGAGGCGTTGTTCGAGGCGGTGGAGCACCAGGAGTTGGACCTGGTGCAGATGCTGCTGTCCCAGTACAGTCTGGAGGAGCTGGACCACAACACCCCGAACAGCGAGGGCCTCCTGCCCCTCGACATCGCCATCATGACCAACAACGTGCCCATGGCCACGCTGCTGCTGCGGGCCGGGGCCAAGGAGAGCCCCCACTGTGAGTACAGGGGCTCCACCCGTCACATGGGGGGGGTACCGATGGTTGGGTTGGGCCACCCGGACCGAAACGCAACGCACATGTCGCTGCTTCCTTTCGGTGCCTGAGCCGAGTGAAATTGAAAAAACTATTATTTTGAACTTCTCTGGTGGCTCCGCCCTGTCAGCAGTTAGAGAGCCTCTCAGACTTTGAGAGCGTCGCCGTCCCCCTGAACACCTGGAGACCCATGATGACCAGAGCCGTGACTCAGAGTCGTACCGCAACGTTGATTGCAAGTCTTGCTTTCATAAAAGTAGGCCAACAAATAATAAATTAGCCAATTAGCCATTATAACCATGTTTAAATTAGCTCGTAGCTAGCGCTAGCTCCCAGCTACCAGCGTGACAGTCTGGTATCCGTCGTTTATCGGTGCTCCATGATAACGGCTTCTACAGGGAATCTGGCCAAAGAGGTTTTTAATGTCCTCATTGTGCTTCTTTTATTTTTAAGTATCAGTTCAGGCACCGGTATCGTTGTAAAAGTACCGGTTTAGCACCGGTATCGGAAGAAGAAAAAAAATGATACCCATCCCTCGCCGCATGGGGGGCGTGTCCCTGTGAAGCGGACCCATCAGAGCTCCAGAGCTCGTCACTCCTCCGCTTCGTTCACCGTGTCGTCGCATCGCATGTGTTCTTTTTTCATCAAACTGCGAATCCCAAACACCCGCGAGCTGGAGCGCTCGCTGTCTTCTCGGGTGCAGTAATGCATTCATCCACTTGCCTCAACACACACACACACACATGCATCTCTCTCTGTGCAGGCGCAGCACACATAGCAAAGCGATGGAGCGGTGGTTACCACGATGCAATATTAGTCATCTTCATAAGCACTTCTCAGTGTCTGTGATCCGCTGGGCCTCCGCTCCCTTCCTCTGGTAATGATTAGAACTCGCCAGCGAGGCTCCGAGGCTGTTTGTGTTTGTAGTTGCGTGCACACACACACACACACACACACACGCACACACACACACAACCGCACGCACACACACTCCTCCAGAGCTAAGCCAGGCGTCTTATAAAGGTATCATTAAATTGAAAACACTTGAATGGAAAGTGATGTTTACTGAAGTTTGCTCTTTGATTGTGCGCTCTCTCTCCAGAACTCACATAAATCATGAGTGTGTGAGTTGTGTGTGTGTGTGTGTGTGTACAAAGGATCTGAAACACAAAGAAAGAGAGAGAACATCAGCCCGTAAGGAAAGTCTTCAACTTTTATAACCACCTACTAATCAAACTCCATCTGAGGAGAATTTACATCAAACTTCAGACTTTTCCATTCGCGTTGAAAGGACTGGACTGTGATGCTCATTGATATCGATACGCCGACTTCACAGCGTGCGGTTACACCGAGACAAAGGCAGATGAAGTATATCAAACAAGTTCTCCAAAGCGACTTCATATTCACATTATAAATCCCTCAGTGGCTTTCAACAGGACAAAGGCACTTCAATGTGTCGAGAAGCCTCGATGTGAAATAAGGACACGTCGAGACGCACGGACTGGTGACGGCATCTGGACGGGTTGGCGCTGCGAGGGCTGGGAGCGCTACTCAGAATCAAACAGAGAGCTCCATCCGTCACTGAGGATACATGCAAGGATTGCTGAGAAATAATCCCCATCTTGAGTCCTAACCCCCCCCCCCCCCCCGGCGCTACCTGTTCTAAAAAGTGACAGACAGCCTCTAAGTCTTCACACGAGTGGCTGAAGGGAACAACCAGACTGACACCCAGAAGAGACGCTGGGATTCAAAGAGGAGCCGGCAGCCGGCGAGGAGACGCCGAGCGGCCGCAGAATGAAGCACCCAGATGGACATTTTGACACGGGGCTTTAAACTTCCTGTCAACAGTGGAATCTAACGCTCAACAGAGGAATCTACAACGAACAAACACAGAGCAGCAGACTAAACACAGACACACACCCGGCCCAAACACTCCCAGACCGACCCGCCACCAAAGAAGTACAGTACAGTGGTGCTACTGTCCTTTCTGACCTTCACCTGACCTTTAGTCTTATGGCAATCTGTCCACGTGGGAATCTGTTGATCTCCGTGTGATTCAATTCAGTTCAGTTTATTTGTAGAGCCCATTTTCACAAATTACAAATGTGTCTCCGAGTGCTTTACAATCTGTACACATAGACATCCCTGACCTTTGACCTTTGACCTCACATGGGATCAGGAACAACTCCCAAACAACCCTTCAGGGTAAAAGGTCAGAACCCTTGAGGAGAGAACAGAGGAGGATCCCTCTCCAGGATGGACAGGTGTCATAGATGTCATGTGACCAGAAGGAATCATTACACACTAATTAAAACACAGGAACAACACAATGAAGATGACAGAGTGGATGAAGAGTTGGTAGTCGGCATATTCCACCATCCAGACCTCCACCATCCATCAGGTGGAGGTAGAGAGGAGCAGTGGGCGGAGTCTCAGCAGTGGGCGGAGTCTCAGCAGGGCCATGGCATAGTTGGTAGTCGGCATATTCCACGATCCAGTGTGGGCGGAGTCTCATGCCGCCACCGCCAGCCACGATCACTAACTAACCACACATGATTGTAATAATTCCTCTTTCACTCAAAGGATTGTGGGAGATAAATGAAGCAAACCGCTCTGTGCAGCGACAGTAATGTGTTTTTGTTTTGTTTCAGTAAACATCATTGTTCACATTTTAGTAACACCCAAGCCGCTCTCAGAAAAACATTCCTCTGATGTCGGCTGTGTGAGGCTGCGGCACACGATATAAATAGACGACTTTTTCCACAAGTTTGCAGAAAAATACTTTTACAATGGCCGTTTAAAACGACGCCGTGCACGCTGCCGCCGTGTTCCCTTCTGACCGCAGAAGCAGAGAACTCCTCCCTCTCGTGCCCCTCTCCCTTTCATTGCCACATTGTGTGTCATTTTGGAGGTGATGTCATCCCTAAAGAGGGACTGCTTAGTTAAATGAAGTTTATTGAGGAATTTGCCAGCATTTGGCAAACAAAGACATTAAAAAGCGTCCCCGCAAAAGTCATTTCAGTGGCTTTTGCAGGCCACTGCAATATCAGAGCAGCCATGTGCACTTGATCAAAGCAAAACCAACACAATATCTATGCCTCTAATTATGCTAGTAAATTATTTTGTGATGAACGCGTGCTTTGTTACCCAAAACCTCCACATGGTGTTTTTCTTTTAATTAACAATTTTCACTCTCGTCGATTCTCAGTATTTTGCATTAAGATTTGAATCTCGGTTGAAAAAAACAGCCCCCGTGTGAATGTAAAAGCATTTTTCTGGATGTCAGATTATGATTGCCGTCCACTTTAACACGTGCCTGAGGGTGATGAGCGGTCCATTTAACACGCGTCGACTCTTCTCTCCCCGTCTCCTAGTCGTGAGTCTGGAGGGCCGAGCGGTGCATCTGGCCACCTTGGTGCAGGAGGCTGAGCAGCGGGGTTCGGAGCTCCAGGCCCAGGTTCAGAGCGAGGGGCCCGGTGAGCGGGAGGAATCGGACCGGGAGAGGCAGCTCAAGGCCTGGGAGTGGAGGCTCCGGCTCTTCCGACGCATGCAGACGGGCTTCCAGCACGCGGGTAAGACGAGCGGTCGTCTTCTCGCTCCCTTTTCTCTCTGCTGGCATTCTGTCTGGGCCGAGTTAATGGCTTCCACACTGGAAAGCCCAGCACACGACTGAGAGTGAGTGTGTGTGTGTTTGTGTGTGTGTGTGTGTGTGTGTGTGTGTGTCCTGCTTTAATTCTTTATAGGCATTTCATGACACACTTCGTGGCAGGGTAGACACGGCCACCCCCGAAAGTAGACTCAGTCACACGCACACACTCCTCCACGACATCCAAATTCGCACTTTGATGCAAAAAGAAGCTCGCCCTCTCGTTGTTATCAGGGTCATGGAAAACCTGGAAAAGTCATGGAATGTTAAAATGGTTATTTCCAGGCCTGGAAAAGTCCTTGAAAGAAATTAAATCCCAAATGTTTTGGAAAAGTTTAAAATAATTCATATGTTTTTAAAAGAAAGGCGCTCAAAATATAAGCCGGCATACTTCATCATACTCACAGGGCAATGAAAAAAATATATAAATGTGTATCCGACCCGTCTCCCTCCACTCACCTGTCTGTCTGCCTCCCTCCTCTCACCTGTCTGTCCGTCTCCCTCCTCTCACCTGTCTGTCTGTCTCCCTCCACTCACCTGTCTGTCCGTCTCCCTCCTCTCACCTGTCTGTCTGCCTCCCTCCTCTCACCTGTCTGTCCGTCTCCCTCCTCTCACCTGTCTGTCTGTCTCCCTCCACTCACCTGTCTGTCCGTCTCCTCCACTCACCTGTCTGTCCGCCTCCCTCCACTCACCTGTCTGTCTGTCTCCCTCCACTCACCTGTCTGTCCGCCTCCCTCCACTCACCTGTCTGTCTGTCTCCCTCCGCTCACCTGTCTGTCTGTCTCCCTCCACTCACCTGTCTGTCCGCCTCCCTCCACTCACCTGTCTGTCTGTCTCCCTCCACTCACCTGTCTGTCCGCCTCCCTCCTCTCACCTGTATGTCTGTCTCCCTCCACTCACCTGTCTGTCCGTCTCCCTCCACTCACCTGTCTGTCCGTCTCCCTCCGCTCACCTGTCTGTCCGTCTCCCTCCGCTCACCTGTCTGTCCGTCTCCCTCCACTCACCTGTCTGTCCGTCTCCCTCCACTCACCTGTCTGTCCGTCTCCCTCCGCTCACCTGTCTGTCCGTCTCCCTCCACTCACCTGTCTGTCTGTCTCCCTCCACTCACCTGTCTGTCCGTCTCCCTCCACTCACCTGTCTGTCTCCCTCCACTCACCTGTCTGTCCGTCTCCTCCACTCACCTGTCTGTCCGTCTCCCTCCACTCACCTGTCTGTCCGTCTCCCTCCACTCACCTGTCTGTCCGTCTCCTCCACTCACCTGTCTGTCTGTCTCCCTCCACTCACCTGTCTGTCTGTCTCCCTCCACTCACCTGTCTGTCCGTCTCCCTCCACTCACCTGTCTGTCTCCCTCCACTCACCTGTCTGTCCGTCTCCTCCACTCACCTGTCTGTCCGTCTCCTCCACTCACCTGTCTGTCTGTCTCCCTCCACTCACCTGTCTGTCCGTCTCCCTCCTCTCACCTGTCTGTCTGTCTCCCTCCACTCACCTGTCTGTCCGTCTCCTCCACTCACCTGTCTGTCCGCCTCCCTCCACTCACCTGTCTGTCTGTCTCCCTCCTCTCACCTGTCTGTCCGTCTCCCTCCTCTCACCTTTCTGTCCGTCTCCTCCACTCACCTGTCTGTCTGTCTCCCTCCACTCACCTGTCTGTCCGTCTCCCTCCACTCACCTGTCTGTCCGTCTCCCTCCACTCACCTGTCTGTCCATCTCCCTCCACTCACCTGTCTGTCTGTCTCCCTCCACTCACCTGTCTGTCCGTCTCCCTCCACTCACCTGTCTGTCCGTCTCCTCCACTCACCTGTCTGTCCATCTCCCTCCACTCACCTGTCTGTCCGTCTCCTCCACTCACCTGTCTGTCCATCTCCCTCCACTCACCTGTCTGTCCGTCTCCCTCCACTCACCTGTCTGTCCGTCTCCTCCACTCACCTGTCTGTCTCCCTCCACTCACCTGTCTGTCCGTCTCCCTCCACTCACCTGTCTGTCCGTCTCCTCCACTCACCTGTCTGTCTGTCTCCCTCCACTCACCTGTCTGTCCGTCTCCCTCCACTCACCTGTCTGTCCATCTCCCTCCACTCACCTGTCTGTCCGTCTCCTCCACTCACCTGTCTGTCTGTCTCCCTCCACTCACCTGTCTGTCCGTCTCCCTCCACTCATCTGTCTGTCTGTCTCCCTCCACTCACCTGTCTGTCTGTCTCCCTCCACTCACCTGTCTGTCTGTCTCCTCCACTCACCTGTCTGTCTGTCTCCCTCCTCTCACCTGTCTGTCTGTCTCCCTCCACTCACCTGTCTGTCCGTCTCCTCCACTCACCTGTCTGTCTGTCTCCCTCCACTCACCTGTCTGTCCGTCTCCTCCACTCACCTGTCTGTCTGTCTCCCTCCACTCACCTGTCTGTCTGTCTCCTCCACTCACCTGTCTGTCCGTCTCCCTCCACTCACCTGTCTGTCCGTCTCCTCCACTCACCTGTCTGTCCGTCTCCCTCCACTCACCTGTCTGTCCATCTCCCTCCACTCACCTGTCTGTCCGTCTCCCTCCACTCACCTGTCTGTCTGTCTCCCTCCACTCACCTGTCTGTCTGTCTCCTCCACTCACCTGTCTGTCCGTCTCCCTCCACTCACCTGTCTGTCCGTCTCCTCCACTCACCTGTCTGTCCGTCTCCCTCCACTCACCTGTCTGTCCGCCTCCCTCCACTCACCTGTCTGTCTGTCTCCCTCCACTCACCTGTCTGTCCGTCTCCCTCCACTCACCTGTCTGTCTGTCTCCCTCCACTCACCTGTCTGTCTGTCTCCCTCCACTCACCTGTCTGTCCGTCTCCCTCCGCTCACCTGTCTGTCCGCCTCCCTCCGCTCACCTGTCTGTCCGCCTCCCTCCACTCACCTGTCTGTCTGTCTCCCTCCACTCACCTGTCTGTCCGTCTCCCTCCACTCACCTGTCTGTCTGTCTCCCTCCACTCACCTGTCTGTCTGTCTCCCTCCACTCACCTGTCTGTCCGTCTCCTCCACTCACCTGTCTGTCTGTCTCCTCCACTCACCTGTCTGTCCGTCTCCCTCCACTCACCTGTCTGTCCGCCTCCCTCCACTCACCTGTCTGTCTGTCTCCCTCCACTCACCTGTCTGTCCGTCTCCTCCACTCACCTGTCTGTCCGTCTCCCTCCACTCACCTGTCTGTCTGTCTCCCTCCACTCACCTGTCTGTCCGTCTCCTCCACTCACCTGTCTGTCTGTCTCCTCCACTCACCTGTCTGTCCGTCTCCCTCCACTCACCTGTCTGTCTGTCTCCCTCCACTCACCTGTCTGTCCGTCTCCCTCCACTCACCTGTCTGTCTGTCTCCTCCACTCACCTGTCTGTCTGTCTCCCTCCACTCACCTGTCTGTCCGTCTCCTCCACTCACCTGTCTGTCTGCCTCCCTCCACTCACCTGTCTGTCCGTCTCCCTCCACTCACCTGTCTGTCTGTCTCCTCCACTCACCTGTCTGTCTGTCTCCTCCACTCACCTGTCTGTCCGTCTCCCTCCACTCACCTGTCTGTCTGTCTCCCTCCACTCACCTGTCTGTCCGTCTCCCTCCACTCACCTGTCTGTCTGTCTCCTCCACTCACCTGTCTGTCCGTCTCCTCCACTCACCTGTCTGTCTGTCTCCCTCCACTCACCTGTCTGTCTGTCTCCCTCCACTCACCTGTCTGTCTCCCTCCACTCACCTGTCTGTCCGTCTCCCTCCACTCACCTGTCTGTCCGTCTCCTCCACTCACCTGTCTGTCCGCCTCCCTCCACTCACCTGTCTGTCCGTCTCCTCCACTCACCTGTCTGTCCTCCCTCCACTCCTGTCTGTCCGTCTCCTCCACTCACCTGTCTGTCCGTCTCCCTCCACTCACCTGTCTGTCTGTCTCCCTCCACTCACCTGTCTGTCCGTCTCCCTCCACTCACCTGTCTGTCTGTCTCCTCCACTCACCTGTCTGTCTGTCTCCTCCACTCACCTGTCTGTCCGTCTCCCTCCACTCACCTGTCTGTCCGTCTCCTCCACTCACCTGTCTGTCCATCTCCCTCCACTCACCTGTCTGTCCGTCTCCTCCACTCACCTGTCTGTCTGTCTCCTCCACTCACCTGTCTGTCTGTCTCCCTCCACTCACCTGTCTGTCTGTCTCCCTCCACTCACCTGTCTGTCTGTCTCCTCCATGTCTGTCTCTCTCCTCCATGTCTGTCTCTCTCCTCCATGTCTGTCTGTCTCCTCCATGTCTGTCTGTCTCCCTCCACTCACCTGTCTGTCCGTCTCCTCCACTCACCTGTCTGTCTGTCTCCTCCACTCACCTGTCTGTCCGTCTCCTCCACTCACCTGTCTGTCTGTCTCCTCCACTCACCTGTCTGTCCGTCTCCTCCACTCACCTGTCTGTCTGTCTCCCTCCACTCACCTGTCTGTCTGTCTCCTCCACTCACCTGTCTGTCCGTCTCCCTCCACTCACCTGTCTGTCCGTCTCCTCCACTCACCTGTCTGTCCGTCTCCTCCACTCACCTGTCTGTCCATCTCCCTCCACTCACCTGTCTGTCCGTCTCCTCCACTCACCTGTCTGTCTGTCTCCCTCCACTCACCTGTCTGTCTGTCTCCTCCACTCACCTGTCTGTCCGTCTCCCTCCACTCACCTGTCTGTCTGTCTCCCTCCACTCACCTGTCTGTCTGTCTCCTCCACTCACCTGTCTGTCTGTCTCCTCCACTCACCTGTCTGTCTGTCTCCTCCACTCACCTGTCTGTCCGTCTCCCTCCACTCACCTGTCTGTCTGTCTCCCTCCACTCACCTGTCTGTCCGTCTCCCTCCACTCACCTGTCTGTCCGTCTCCCTCCACTCACCTGTCTGTCCGTCTCCCTCCACTCACCTGTCTGTCCGTCTCCCTCCACTCACCTGTCTGTCTGTCTCCCTCCACTCACCTGTCTGTCCGTCTCCTCCACTCACCTGTCTGTCTGTCTCCCTCCACTCACCTGTCTGTCTGTCTCCTCCACTCACCTGTCTGTCCGTCTCCCTCCACTCACCTGTCTGTCTGTCTCCTCCACTCACCTGTCTGTCTGTCTCCCTCCACTCACCTGTCTGTCCGTCTCCTCCACTCACCTGTCTGTCTGTCTCCCTCCACTCACCTGTCTGTCCGTCTCCTCCACTCACCTGTCTGTCTGTCTCCTCCACTCACCTGTCTGTCCGTCTCCTCCACTCACCTGTCTGTCCGTCTCCCTCCACTCACCTGTCTGTCTGTCTCCACTCCTGTCCGTCTCCTCCACTCACCTGTCTGTCCGTCTCCCTCCACTCACCTGTCTGTCTGTCTCCCTCCACTCACCTGTCTGTCCGTCTCCTCCACTCACCTGTCTGTCTGTCTCCCTCCACTCACCTGTCTGTCCGTCTCCCTCCACTCACCTGTCTGTCTGTCTCCCTCCACTCACCTGTCTGTCTGTCTCCCTCCACTCACCTGTCTGTCTGTCTCCTCCACTCACCTGTCTGTCTGTCTCCCTCCTCTCACCTGTCTGTCTGTCTCCCTCCACTCAACTGTCTGTCCGTCTCCCTCCACTCACCTGTCTGTCTGTCTCCCTCCACTCACCTGTCTGTCTGTCTCCCTCCACTCACCTGTCTGTCCGTCTCCCTCCACTCACCTGTCTGTCTGTCTCCCTCCACTCACCTGTCTGTCTGTCTCCTCCACTCACCTGTCTGTCTGTCTCCCTCCACTCACCTGTCTGTCCGTCTCCTCCACTCACCTGTCTGTCTGTCTCCCTCCACTCACCTGTCTGTCTGTCTCCTCCACTCACCTGTCTGTCCGTCTCCCTCCACTCACCTGTCTGTCTGTCTCCCTCCACTCACCTGTCTGTCCGTCACCCTCCACTCACCTGTCTGTCTGTCTCCCTCCACTCACCTGTCTGTCTGTCTCCTCCACTCACCTGTCTGTCTGTCTCCCTCCACTCACCTGTCTGTCTGTCTCCCTCCACTCACCTGTCTGTCTGTCTCCCTCCACTCACCTGTCTGTCCGTCTCCCTCCACTCACCTGTCTGTCTGTCCTCCACTCACCTGTCTGTCTCCTCCACTCACCTGTCTGTCCGTCTCCTCCACTCACCTGTCTGTCTGTCTCCCTCCACTCACCTGTCTGTCTGTCTCCCTCCACTCACCTGTCTGTCCGTCTCCTCCACTCACCTGTCTGTCCGTCTCCCTCCACTCACCTGTCTGTCTGTCTCCCTCCACGTCTCCTCCACTCACCTGTCTGTCTCCCTCCACTCACCTGTCTGTCTGTCTCCTCCACTCACCTGTCTGTCTGTCTCCTCCACTCACCTGTCTGTCCGCCTCCCTCCACTCACCTGTCTGTCTGTCTCCCTCCACTCACCTGTCTGTCCGTCTCCTCCACTCACCTGTCTGTCCGCCTCCCTCCACTCACCTGTCTGTCTGTCTCCCTCCACTCACCTGTCTGTCCGTCTCCTCCACTCACCTGTCTGTCCGTCTCCTCCACTCACCTGTCTGTCTGCCTCCTCCACTCACCTGTCTGTCTCTCCCTCCACTCACTCACCTGTCTGTCTGTCTCCCTCCACTCACCTGTCTGTCCGTCTCCTCCACTCACCTGTCTGTCTGTCTCCCTCCACTCACCTGTCTGTCCGTCTCCTCCACTCACCTGTCTGTCCGTCTCCCTCCACTCACCTGTCTGTCTGTCTCCTCCACTCACCTGTCTGTCCGTCTCACTCCACTCACCTGTCTGTCCGTCTCCTCCACTCACCTGTCTGTCCGTCTCCTCCACTCACCTGTCTGTCTGTCTCCCTCCACTCACCTGTCTGTCTGTCTCCTCCACTCACCTGTCTGTCCGTCTCCTCCATGTCTGTCTCTCTCCTCCATGTCTGTCTCCCTCCACTCACCTGTCTGTCTGTCACCTCCACTCACCTGTCTGTCCGTCTCCCTCCACTCACCTGTCTGTCTGTCTCCTCCACTCACCTGTCTGTCTGTCTCCTCCACTCACCTGTCTGTCTGTCTCCTCCACTCACCTGTCTGTCCGTCTCCCTCCACTCACCTGTCTGTCCGTCTCCTCCACTCACCTGTCTGTCCGTCTCCCTCCACTCACCTGTCTGTCCGTCTCCCTCCACTCACCTGTCTGTCTGTCTCCCTCCACTCACCTGTCTGTCTGTCTCCCTCCACTCACCTGTCTGTCCGTCTCCTCCACTCACCTGTCTGTCTGTCTCCCTCCACTCACCTGTCTGTCTGTCTCCCTCCACTCACCTGTCTGTCCGTCTCCTCCACTCACCTGTCTGTCTGTCTCCTCCACTCACCTGTCTGTCCGTCTCCTCCACTCACCTGTCTGTCCGTCTCCCTCCACTCACCTGTCTGTCTGTCTCCCTCCACTCACCTGTCTGTCCGTCTCCTCCACTCACCTGTCTGTCTGTCTCCCTCCACTCACCTGTCTGTCTGTCTCCTCCACTCACCTGTCTGTCTGTCTCCCTCCACTCACCTGTCTGTCCGTCTCCTCCACTCACCTGTCTGTCCGTCTCCCTCCACTCACCTGTCTGTCCGCCTCCCTCCACTCACCTGTCTGTCTGTCTCCTCCACTCACCTGTCTGTCCGTCTCCCTCCACTCACCTGTCTGTCTCTCCTCCTGTCTGTCTCCCTCCACTCACCTGTCTGTCTGTCTCCCTCCACTCACCTGTCTGTCTGTCTCCCTCCACTCACCTGTCTGTCTGTCTCCTCCACTCACCTGTCTGTCCGTCTCCCTCCACTCACCTGTCTGTCTGTCTCCCTCCACTCACCTGTCTGTCTGTCTCCCTCCACTCACCTGTCTGTCCGTCTCCTCCACTCACCTGTCTGTCTGTCTCCCTCCACTCACCTGTCTGTCCGTCTCCTCCACTCACCTGTCTGTCCGTCTCCCTCCACTCACCTGTCTGTCTGTCTCCCTCCACTCACCTGTCTGTCTGTCTCCTCCACTCACCTGTCTGTCCGTCTCCCTCCACTCACCTGTCTGTCTGTCTCCTCCACTCACCTGTCTGTCTGTCTCCCTCCACTCACCTGTCTGTCTGTCTCCCTCCACTCACCTGTCTGTCCGTCACCTCCACTCACCTGTCTGTCCGTCTCCTCCACTCACCTGTCTGTCTGCCTCCCTCCACTCACCTGTCTGTCCGTCTCCTCCACTCACCTGTCTGTCTGTCTCCTCCACTCACCTGTCTGTCCGTCTCCTCCACTCACCTGTCTGTCTGTCTCCCTCCACTCACCTGTCTGTCCGTCTCCCTCCACTCACCTGTCTGTCTGTCTCCCTCCACTCACCTGTCTGTCTGTCTCCTCCACTCACCTGTCTGTCCGTCTCCTCCACTCACCTGTCTGTCTGTCTCCCTCCACTCACCTGTCTGTCTGTCTCCCTCCACTCACCTGTCTGTCTGTCTCCTCCACTCACCTGTCTGTCTGTCTCCTCCACTCACCTGTCTGTCCGTCTCCTCCACTCACCTGTCTGTCTGTCTCCCTCCACTCACCTGTCTGTCCGTCTCCTCCACTCACCTGTCTGTCCGTCTCCCTCCACTCACCTGTCTGTCCGTCTCCTCCACTCACCTGTCTGTCCGTCTCCTCCACTCACCTGTCTGTCCGTCTCCTCCACTCACCTGTCTGTCTGTCTCCCTCCACTCACCTGTCTGTCTGTCTGTCTCCCTCCACTCACCTGTCTGTCTGTCTCCCTCCACTCACCTGTCTGTCTGTCTCCCTCCACTCACCTGTCTGTCTGTCTCCTCCACTCACCTGTCT
Organism: Pseudoliparis swirei; assembly: GCF_029220125.1. Taxonomy (NCBI): domain Eukaryota; kingdom Metazoa; phylum Chordata; class Actinopteri; order Perciformes; family Liparidae; genus Pseudoliparis; species Pseudoliparis swirei. The sequence goes on along the minus strand of NC_079400.1, from coordinate 1,262,175 downwards.
GTCCGTCTCCTCCACTCACCTGTCTGTCCGTCTCCCTCCACTCACCTGTCTGTCTGTCTCCCTCCACTCACCTGTCTGTCTGTCTCCCTCCACTCACCTGTCTGTCCGTCTCCTCCACTCACCTGTCTGTCTGTCTCCTCCACTCACCTGTCTGTCCGTCTCCCTCCACTCACCTGTCTGTCCGTCTCCTCCACTCACCTGTCTGTCTGTCTCCCTCCACTCACCTGTCTGTCCGTCTCCCTCCACTCACCTGTCTGTCTGTCTCCCTCCACTCACCTGTCTGTCCGTCTCCTCCACTCACCTGTCTGTCCGTCTCCCTCCACTCACCTGTCTGTCTGTCTCCTCCACTCACCTGTCTGTCTGTCTCCTCCACTCACCTGTCTGTCCGTCTCCCTCCACTCACCTGTCTGTCTGTCTCCCTCCACTCACCTGTCTGTCCGTCTCCCTCCACTCACCTGTCTGTCTGTCTCCTCCACTCACCTGTCTGTCTGTCTCCCTCCACTCACCTGTCTGTCCGTCTCCTCCACTCACCTGTCTGTCTGTCTCCCTCCACTCACCTGTCTGTCTGTCTCCCTCCACTCACCTGTCTGTCCGTCTCCTCCACTCACCTGTCTGTCTGTCTCCCTCCACTCACCTGTCTGTCTGTCTCCTCCACTCACCTGTCTGTCTGTCTCCCTCCACTCACCTGTCTGTCCGTCTCCTCCACTCACCTGTCTGTCCGTCTCCTCCACTCACCTGTCTGTCTGTCTCCCTCCACTCACCTGTCTGTCTGTCTCCTCCACTCACCTGTCTGTCTGTCTCCTCCACTCACCTGTCTGTCCGTCTCCTCCACTCACCTGTCTGTCTGTCTCCCTCCACTCACCTGTCTGTCTGTCTCCCTCCACTCACCTGTCTGTCCGTCTCCCTCCACTCACCTGTCTGTCTCCCTCCACTCACCTGTCTGTCTGTCTCCCTCCACTCACCTGTCTGTCTCTCCTCCACTCACCTGTCTGTCTGTCTCCCTCCACTCACCTGTCTGTTTGTCTCCTCCACTCACCTGTCTGTCCGTCTCCTCCACTCACCTGTCTGTCCGTCTCCCTCCACTCACCTGTCTGTCTCCTCCCTCCACTCACCTGTCTGTCCGTCTCCTCCACTCACCTGTCTGTCTGTCTCCCTCCACTCACCTGTCTGTCCGTCTCCTCCACTCACCTGTCTGTCTGTCTCCCTCCACTCACCTGTCTGTCCGTCTCCTCCACTCACCTGTCTGTCTGTCTCCTCCACTCACCTGTCTGTCTGTCTCCCTCCACTCACCTGTCTGTCTGTCTCCCTCCACTCACCTGTCTGTCCGTCTCCCTCCACTCACCTGTCTGTCTGTCTCCTCCACTCACCTGTCTGTCCGTCTCCTCCACTCACCTGTCTGTCCGTCTCCCTCCACTCACCTGTCTGTCCGTCTCCCTCCACTCACCTGTCTGTCTGTCTCCTCCACTCACCTGTCTGTCTGTCTCCCTCCACTCACCTGTCTGTCTGTCTCCCTCCACTCACCTGTCTGTCCGTCTCCCTCCACTCACCTGTCTGTCTCCCTCCACTCACCTGTCTGTCCGTCTCCTCCACTCACCTGTCTGTCCGTCTCCTCCACTCACCTGTCTGTCCGTCTCCTCCACTCACCTGTCTGTCTGTCTCCCTCCACTCACCTGTCTGTCTGTCTCCTCCACTCACCTGTCTGTCCGTCTCCTCCACTCACCTGTCTGTCCGTCTCCCTCCACTCACCTGTCTGTCTGTCTCCTCCACTCACCTGTCTGTCCGTCTCCCTCCACTCACCTGTCTGTCCGTCTCCTCCACTCACCTGTCTGTCCGTCTCCCTCCACTCACCTGTCTGTCTGTCTCCTCCACTCACCTGTCTGTCTGTCTCCCTCCTCTCACCTGTCTGTCTGTCTCCCTCCACTCACCTGTCTGTCCGTCTCCTCCACTCACCTGTCTGTCCGTCTCCTCCACTCACCTGTCTGTCCGTCTCCTCCACTCACCTGTCTGTCTGTCTCCCTCCACTCACCTGTCTGTCTGTCTCCTCCACTCACCTGTCTGTCTGTCTCCCTCCACTCACCTGTCTGTCTCCCTCCACTCACCTGTCTGTCCGTCTCCTCCACTCACCTGTCTGTCTGTCTCCTCCACTCACCTGTCTGTCCGTCTCCTCCACTCACCTGTCTGTCTGTCTCCTCCACTCACCTGTCTGTCCGTCTCCTCCACTCACCTGTCTGTCCGTCTCCTCCACTCACCTGTCTGTCCGTCTCCTCCACTCACCTGTCTGTCCGTCTCCTCCACTCACCTGTCTGTCTCCTCCACTCACCTGTCTGTCCGTCTCCTCCACTCACCTGTCTGTCCTCCTCCACTCCTGTGTCTGTCCTGTCTGTCTGTCTCCTCCACTCCACCTGTCTGTCTGTCTCCCTCTCACCTGTCTGTCTCTCCTCCACTCACCTGTCTGTCCATCTCCTCACTCCACTCTGTCTGTCCGTCTCCCTCCACTCACCTGTCTGTCCGCCTCCCTCCACTCACCTGTCTGTCTGTCTCCCTCCACTCACCTGTCTGTCCGCCTCCCTCCGCAGACCCTCCCGACGCCCCCGGTGCAGCTCACCTGTCAGTCAGCAGCGGCAGCAGCCTGAGGGTGGACCTCCAGGAGCCCGTCTGTGTGCACTCTGCCGTGGTGACCAAGTACAAAGGTCTCGCTTCATTCACAACCATTTAGATCATTTAGAAACCACAATATCACCTCATGTGTAACGCTCCGGTGCTAAAGAGATGCAGAGGGCCGTGTAGTCACGCGCATTGTAGAGACCAACTTCCCTTTGTTCATCCGGTGCATCTTGAAGTCACGGATCTGTTGTGTCTGCAGTGAGCTGGAGCAGAGCTCCGTCACTCAGGCCCGTGCTGGGCGAGATGCTGCTGGAGGACGCCACCCTGCTGCAGTGCAACATCACCGGACTCTCCTCTGTAAGTTCTGAATCTCTGTCTCCGCCGTGCGTGGCGGTCCGAGCTGTCCCTCAGGACCACGTTCAATCGGGAGGAAGCCTCTCAAGAAACCAACAGACAGTAAATCTCTCCTACGTGACGCCGGGCGACACTGACAATACATCGGGGACTCGTTGTGAGGGTTTGGGTTCATGTGTTCCGGATCAGCCTCTCGTCCCCTCGTCTTATTCTCTCTTCTTCCACTTCAGTCCTGAAGCACTGCCAGATAAGAAGAATTCAATCACGCGTTTATCTCGTAGTTCACGGGCGACACAAAGAAGCACGGAGCTCCTTCGTCCTCACGACCACGCCGGCTTTCCTGGGACAATGGAAGGCCTTTCCTGTGCCGACTCTTTCTTTATTTCTTTTGCCAATAAGTTTCGGTCGCCATCAATCCTAAATGCTGGTGTGTGTGTGTGTGGGGGGGGGGGGAGTAGAGTTATGGCCCCCGCTAAAAAACACAATTGGGAGGACCCAGTTCATTTGTGATTTGTTGGGAGTCCTGGCCGCTGACCGTCCTCCAGCAGCCGTTGCCAAACAGCCTCCCGATGACGGGAGGAGCAGCTTGGTGGCCTGCCACCTGATTTATGTTTGGCATTTTTAAGCGGGCATGTAGACAAATGGACGCTCCACTGGTTGTTTGTTATTGTGTGAGAGAACCCCCCCGCCCCTTTAAGACCCCTGCTGCCAGCTAAAGCTCACTCCTGTCACATGACAGGGGTCAAGGCGAGGTCAGGAAGTGTCGGCGGCTGGTTTGATTGATCTGGCTGAGAAAGGAGAGACAGAGGCCTGCTGTCTGCAGACTGGGCACCGAGACAGAGCATCACACACACACACACACACACACATGCACACACACACACACACACACACACACACGCTGAAAGACAGCGACCTAGCAGGAGACAAACAGATGCACTGAATCACACACACACACATGTGTGCGGGGCCTTAACTGTCATGTGTCCTTACAGGGGACCTATTACTATGTCCAGGTGTCCGCCTACAACATGAAGGGCTGGGGGCCTCCGCTGGTTTCCATCCCTGCCTGCGCCGCACCTTCCAGTAAGTGTGAACTCGTGTGTGTGTGTTCATGCATGTGCCCGACACACACACCTTCAAACACACACACCTTCCAGTCCAAACAAGAGCCCCGAGGGCTTTTGGCTTCCTTCACTAAATTAACACCACTGAAGAAATTGTCTTCACACAGAGCTTAGCTGCAAGATGTGTGTGAGTGTGCGTGTGCGCGTGTGTGTGTGTGTGTGTGTGTGTGTGTGTGCGTCTTGCATTAATGGTTCAATCATTCGTAGCTTTCCCACACACACAGAGACTTGGACTTTGGATGTTTTCACATGATTTGATAATTCCAGCGTCATCTCAATGTTGCTCTGCCATCATTGGGGAACAGCTGGGCCCTCGGGGGCCGGCGGGCTGGGTGGGTTTCGGGACCCCCTCTGCGGACGTCAGAGTGTGTAACCATAGCCTCAGGATGGCGTTTGGGGTTGGCTGGCAGGAGAAGCTGCCCGGGTTCAGCCAAGAAGTTAACCGTGAAGTCATGTGCACCAACAGCTGAGGGGCTGACTCACCAGAGCAGCTCTGACCCTCTCTTCCTTCTCTATCTCTCTCTCTATCTATCTATCATTCTCTCTCTCTATCTATCTATCTATCATTCTCTCTATATATCTATCTCTCTATCTATCTATCTATCTCTCTATCTATCTATCTGCCTATCTGTATATCTGTATATCTATCTATCTATTTACCTCTCTCTATCTATCTATATATATACACTACCGTTCAGAAGTTTGGGATCACCCAGACAATTTCGTGTCTTCCATGAAAAATCACACTTTTATTTATCAAATGAATATAAAATATAGTCAAGACATTGACAAGGTTAGAAATAATGATTAATATTTGAAATATTAATTTTGTTCTACAAACTTCAAGCTCAAAGGAAGGCCAGTTGTATCGCTTATATCACCAGCATAACTGTTTTCAGCTGTGCTAACATAATTGCACGGGTTTTCTAATCAGACATTAGTCTTCTAGGCGATTAGCAAACACAATGTACCGATAGAACACTGGAGTGATAGTTGATGGAAATGGGCCTCTAGACACCTCTGGAGATATGTCATTAGAAACCAGACGTTTCCACCTAGAATAGTCATTTACCACATTAACAATGTAGAGAGTGTATTTCTGATTAATTTAATGTTATCTTTATTGAAAAAACAGTGCTTTTCTTTGAAAAATAGTCATTTCTAAGTGATCCCAAACTTTTGAACGGTAGTGTATATATAAATATATGCGTGTATATATATATATGTATATATATATATATATAATAAATATATATATGTATGTATATATATATATGTGTGTGTATATATATACATATATATATATACATCTATTTATTTATCTATCTGTCTGTCTGTGCGTCCCGTAGCACTGTGGTATACTGTGTGTGTGTGTGTGAGTGTGTGTGTGTGTGTGTGTGTACGTGTACGTGTGTGTATGTGTGTGTATGTGTGAGTGAGTGAGTGAGTGAGTGAGTGAGTGAGTGTGTGTGTGTGTGTGTGTCCCGTTGTGTGTGTGTGTGTCCCGCTGGCTGTCGAGGTGGTGCCCAGCGAATAATGTGGGCTACGTAGACAACTGGAAGACTTTCTGGGGAAAACCTGATCTGATGAGGAGGCGGCATTCATCCACGTTGGACGGGCGGCGTCTCATTTCTGCGAATATGACCAAGTTGATCACGGACTTAATCTATGACAACCCAGGGTTCAGATCAGGAACCGGGAGCAGAGCAGAGTTGTAGTTTAACACCTTCTCTGCTCTTCCATTCGAGCAGTTACCCACCCTTGACTTTAGAGTAGAGACTGTGTCTGTCCCCCGGCCACTTCAATTAAATAAATCAAAAGTAAGCAGAAGAGGAGTCGTACACAATAACCTTATACAAGTTAACACAATTATTTCAGCAGTGCAACAAAATAGGTCTATTAAATGTGGTCTCCTAAATATTCGATCTCTGTCATCTAAAGCTGTGTTACTGAATGATTTAATATCAGATAATCACATTGATTTATGTTGCCTAACTGAAACCTGGCTGAGCCATGAAGAATATGTCTGCCTGAATGAATCGACTCCTCCAAGTCATATTAATACTCACATTCCTCGAGGCACCGGTCGAGGAGGTGGAGTAACAGCCATCTTTGAATCGAGCCTATTAATTAATCCTCAACCAAAATTACACTACACCTCATTTGAAAGCCTTGTTCTTAGTCTTTCACATCCAACCTGGAAAACACTACAGCCAATTCGATTTGTGATTCTGTACCGTCCACCAGGTCCATATTCAGAGTTTATATCTGAATTCTCAGAATTTATATCAAGTTTGGTTCTTAAAACCGATAAAGTTATTATTGTTGGAGATTTTAATATCCATGTGGATGTTGATAATGATTGCCTTAGTGCTGCATTCATCTCCTTGTTGGACTCGATTGGCTTCTGTCAGAGAGTACAGAAACCCACTCACAGCTTTGGCCACACGCTTGATCTTGTTCTTACTTATGGCGTTGACATTGAGCATTTGAGCGTCTTCCCACAGAATCCTCTTCTGTCAGACCACAACCTCATAACTTTTGAATTTATACTACCGGAGTGTACTCCGTTAGTCAAAGTTTCTACACTAGATGTCTAACTGATAGTGCTGTAGCTAAATTTAACGAGTCGATTCCTTCTGTATTTGATTCGATACCACGTCTCAATATAACAGAGGACTCCTGGTCTAACTTTAGTCCGTCCCAGATTGATCATCTTGTTGACAGTGCCACAGGCTCTCTGAGAATGACACTGGACTCGATAGCCCTCTGAAGAAGAAGACAGTGAGGAAGAGGAGGTTTGCTCCTGGTATAACCCTCAGACCCGCAAACTGAAGCAAGCGTCACAAAGCTTGAGCATATGGCGTTCAACTAATCTCGAAGAATCCCGCTTAGTTTGGCGAGATAGTCTTAAAACATATAAGAAGGCCCTCCGTAATGCCAGAGCAGCCTATTACTCATCAATAATAGAAAAATAAAACAACCCCAGGTTTCTCTTCAGCACTGTAGCCAGGCTGACAGAGAGTCACAGCTCTGTGGAGCCGAGCATTCCTATAAACCTTAGTGGTAATGACTTTATGAACTTCTTTAATGAAAAGATTTTAACTATTAGGGACAAGATTAATAATCTCTTGCCCATAACCAGTGCCAATCTGTTCTCAAGTGGAATGGCCTTGGAAACCGCTGTATGCCCTGGTGTATATTTGGGAGGATTTTCTCCTATCAACCGTGACCAATTATTTTCAACGGTTTCTACTTGAACACGTCTACCTGTCTCTTGGACCCCATCCCGACGAGGCTGCTTAAAGACGTTTTGCCTTTAATTGGCGGCTCTCTATTAGATATTATCAACGTGTCTCTGCTAACAGGCCACGTACCACACTCCTTCAAGGTGGCTGTTATTAAACCTCTCCTGAAGAAGCCCACTCTGGATCCAGAGGTATTGGCTAACTACAGACCGATCTCTAACCTCCCTTCCTCTCCAAGATCCTTGAGAAAGTGGTCCTAAATCAGTTGTGCGACTTTCTACATCATAATAGTTTATTTGAGAAATTTCAATCAGGATTTAGAAAACACCACAGCACCGAGACGGCACTGGTGAAAATTACAAATGACCTCTTAATGGCAGCAGATAAAGGACTCCTCTCTGTCCTGGTCTTGTTAGACCTTAGTGCTGCATTCGACACCATTGACCATGACATCCTGTTACAGAGACTGGAGCAGTCGATTGGCATTTCAGGCACGGCACTAATTTGGTTTAAATCCTATTTATCAGATCGATCTCAGTTTGTATTTGTAAACGATGACGCCTCGATAACCACCAACGTTAATCACGGAGTTCCACAAGGTTCTGTGCTTGGACCAATTTTATTTACCTTATACATGCTTCCTTTGGGCAATATTATCAGGAAACACTCCATAAACTTTCATTGTTATGCAGATGACACTCAACTATATTTATCGATAAAACCAGAGGAGAGCAACCAACTCTGTAAAATTCAAGCATGTCTTAAAGACATAAAAACATGGATGACCTGCAACTTCTTGATGTTAAACTCAGACAAAACCGAAGTAATTTTAATCGCCCTGAGCACCTCAGAGATCAATTATCTGGTGATGTGGATTCTGTAGACGGCATTGCCCTGGCATCCAACACCACTGTAAAGAATCTTGGCGTTATCTTTGATCGGGACTTGTCCTTTAACTCCCACGTAAAGCAAATCTCAAGGACTGCATTCTTTCATCTACGTAATATTTCAAAATCAGGCACATCTTGTCTCAAAAGATGCAGAAAAATTGGTTCACGTTCGTTACTTG
>NC_079400.1:1238773-1248773 GCF_029220125.1 Pseudoliparis swirei | reverse complement strand
AGAGACACTAAAGAGATGAGGCTCCTAAAGAGATAAGGGAGATAAGGGCCCCTAAAGAGATGAGAGACACTAAAGAGATGAGGGCCCCTAAAGAGATGAGGGACCCTAAAGAGATGAGGCCCCAAAAGAGATAAGGGCCCCTAAAGAGATGAGAGACACTAAAGAGATGAGGGCCCCTAAAGAGATGAGGGACCCTAAAGAGATGAGGCCCCTAAAGAGATGAGGGGCCCTAAAGGGATGAGGGGCCCTAAAGAGATGAGAGACCCTAAAGAGATAAGGGAGATAAGGGCCCCTAAAGAGATGAGAGACACTAAAGAGATGAGGGCCCCTAAAGAGATGAGGGACCCTAAAGAGATGAGGCCCCTAAAGAGATGAGAGACACTAAAGAGATGAGGGCGCCTAAAGAGATGAGGGACCCTAAAGAGATGAGGGACCCTAAAGAGATGAGGCCCCTAAAGAGATGAGGGACCCTAAAGAGATGAGGCCCCTAAAGAGATGAGGGACCCTAAAGAGATGAGGGCCCTAAAGGGATGAGGCCCCTAAAGGGATGAGGCCCCTAAAGAGATGAGCATAGATGCTGCCATAGCGTCCAAACTAAGAGAACTGGAGTCGTTCTCCATGGAGAGGAGCAAAGGGCCCTGAAGGCTTTGTTTGCTCTCGATGATCAGATGGTTCTGCGTGACAAGGTTACGGAGTCTTGGCCCCCGGGGGCCACACATGTTTGTACAAAAGCTTATGACAACAAAAGTTGATGACAGTGTGTCCAATATAATAGTGTATTGAAGTGGTGGAGCCGTTGGACCTGCTGTCCTGAGCTCTCTGACATCATGAATCCTCCCGATGGCCGTTGATACCTCGCCTCGCCGCTCTTCATCCTCGTCTTCCTCCCTCTGCAGGCTGGAGGGACGTCGACGGCCGGGCTCCCCGCCAGAGGGGCCAGAAGGAGGCCCTGGACCAGCTCCTCGGGCAAATCAAGGAAGCTCACCGCCACTGTGTCTGCCACGGTACCAACATCCTCCTCTTTGGGATCAAATCTTTTATTGGTTTTCGAGATATGCAAATGCAAAGAGATGTAAACATTGTACGTACACAACGGTACTCAGACAAAAAGTACAAATAACAGATCAAAAGAATAAATACGGGTATACATGAAAAACCTGCATCCATATTGACAGATATATGCAATACTTGCATACCCGAGTGCACACACACACACATACATAGTGTGAACGTACTCCCCTCCCACTGTTGATTATTGTTTATTCGAGAGTAGAAATATTGTACACGAGAACATTTCTCTATTATTATAACACAAATCCATTTAGTTTGTAACCTTCAAAATAAAAGCACTGGATATAAAGGTGATCATATGTCTTTCAAGCCGTCAGGGGCCGCATAAAATGACGTGGTGGGCCGCATTCGGCCCGCGGGCCTTGTGTTTGACACCTGTGGTGTCGGGAGAGAGACGAGCCGTACGTTTAACATCCGCTTCACAACATTGGTTCTTGGTACCGCGCTACGAGCGGATCGGGCCCGTCTACATCATGGATGTGGTCACGCCTCACAACTCGGCACGGTCGCTCCGCTCGGCGACAGCCAATCGACTCGTGACTCTCATCACTACATCCAGACTGTCTGCTGTCCTGGCTCCTGATTGGTGGAAGGAGCTCCCCACTGACATCAGGACAGCAGGAAGTCTCTACATCTTCACCGGAGACTAAAAACACATCTTCAGACTATATCTGGATTAAAACACAGATTAGAACTTCAGTGGCTCTTAAATGGCTCTTACTTATTTACTTGTGGTACTTTTGTTGTTTGACTATCTTGAAAAAAATTTACTTTCTGTATTCTTGTTGTTCTGAGTTTGTACTCTTGGTTGATTCACTTATTGTGAGTCTCTTTGGATAAAAGCGTCTGGTGATGTCATGTCATGTAATGTCATGTCATGTCATGTAATGTCATGTGATGTCATGTGATGTGATGTCATGTGATGTCATGTGATGTGATGTCATGTGATGTCATGTGATGTCATGTGATGTCATGTAATGTCATGTGATGTCATGTGATGTGATGTCATGTGATGTGATGTCATGTGATGTCATGTGATGTGATGTAATGTGATGTCATGTGATGTGATGTGATGTAATGTGATGTCATGTGATGTGACGACTATGGGTGGGGCGACTATGGGTGAGTGGGTAGCAGGTCCGTCTTTCAATCAGGGGGTTGGAGGTTCAATCCCCGCCCTAGTCGATGTGTCCTTGAGCAAGACACTTAACCCTGAGTTGCTCCCTGTAGCTGCGTCTACAGTGAATGAATGTAACTACTGTAAGTCGCTTTGGATAAAAGCGTCAGCCAAATGACATGTAATGTAATGTGATGTGATGTAACTACGGACGTGTGTGGCAGAACTCCCGTGACCTTAAGATCCGTCCGTCCGCCGTCAGCCGGAGCGAGATGCTCCTGACATAAACCCGAGGCGTTCCCGAGGCGCCTGTCACTTCTTAAACAAACACGTCGGGATGTGTTCAGCCACCGTCTCGCTTCATGTTTTAGAAATATTCTCGGCGTAAACAAACAGGCGCCTGAGCGATGGCGGGTCGACGCGCAGGTGCAACGCGTCTCACCGACCGCTGTGTTCCATCTCACCTTGACGGACGCTTTGCAACCTCAGGCACGACAAGTACTTGAGGGGGGGGGGCGGACACCCTAAGACGGCATGCCACCTCAAAAATAATACCCTCTCCTCTGTCTCAACAACCCCCCCCCCCCACACACACACACACACACACACACACACACCCTTTTGCATCTTTCCATGACTCAGCCCTTCCTCTGTTGAATACCTTTCTCTCTCTCTCTCTCTCTCTCTCTCCCTCTCTCCCTCTCTCTCTCTCTCTCCCTCTCTCCCTCTCTCTCTTTCTCTGTCTCTCTCTCTCCCTCTCTCCCTCTCTCTCTTTCTCTGTCTCTCTGTCTCTCCCGCTCTCTCTCTCTCTCTCCCTCTCTCTCTCTCTCTCTCTCTCTCTCTCTCTCTCCCTATCTCTCTCTCTCTCTCTCTCTCTGTGACAAAATGCAGATCAGCTTCTCTCTCACTCCGGCTGTTTACATCCCCAAACCCTGCCGTCTGTAAGCGGCTCCCATCCGAGTCGAAGCCGTCCACACGGAGTCTTTTACACGACGGTAAACTGCATTCAGCGTGGAGCAGGTCGTCTCCTTCACGCCCCGAACACGCTCTCCCACTGCCGGCGGTCCGCTCTGGCCGGGCCGTGTTTGCAACGGGGCGAGACGCGATATAATACTCGGTATTGAGCGGCGCTCGGCTCGTCAGACTGATTGAGCCGGAGAGTTCAGGCACGGTAGCCGAGGTGGCGTGTCCCGGGTCATGTTTGTTATTCCTGTAAGAGACGAGGCTGGAGTCGGGAGAGGGGCATAAATTAACACTGACTGCTGCCCCCCCCCCCCCCACACACACACACACACACGCGGCCCGCCGGGCGTCCTGTCTACTGTCCATACATATACACACATAAAGACAGACAGGCACACACACACAGATACACATGTACACGAAACAGACACAAATATATCCAAGTGCAGGCTCTCTCTCTCCCTCTCGCTCTCCCACATGTCCATGTACGCACCTCCGCGCCACATTCTCCCTCTTGTCCAAACACTATTAATTAAACTGTGAAAGAGGCCTTGACTCACACAGGCACCCGGCAGTCAGCCGGACCTGTCTGTCTTACTCAGTGTCAAACGCGGAGCGAGGCCAGGAGGACGAGAGCTGAACAGACTCGCGAGTAAAGAGCAAGTTGGGGAGGTGAGGGGGGTCGGGGGGGGGGGTTGTTGCTCCAACTCGGCTCGTCCACCTGAAGGGAAAATTAGTTATTTTTCGGGTCCTGAATGGGGGGATTTATTGATTTAAGTGGTCTGGGCCTGGAGTAAGATCACCTGGGAGGGGAGGAGAGGGACTCGGTGAAGGGTTTGGGACTCAGGGTTGCTAATGAGTTGGGAGGTGCGTTATCTCACCAACAGGCGCACACACACACACACACACACATGCATTTATACACACACCTTTCACTCTTTGCCTCCAAACCCCCTCCAGGCCCACTAAAAATAAACACGTCCCCACAGACTTAACTGACCTCCCTGTCAGTGAGTGGCGAAGGGTTAAAACACATACAGGCACACACACACAAACTACTGCAGCTCCTTGGCTCCACTCGTAAGACTGGAGCTCAAGACATGCCACGCTCCAGCAGCTTTAGTATGTGCAGGTAAACACACACACACACACACAGTTAGTGTCCCTCTGGGACAGGGAGCTCGTGGTTCCCTCAAGGCCCATAGTCTGCTGCTGGCAGCCAGCATGCCAGTCAAATGGTGTCGCGCCACTGGAGCGCATGAAACGTCCAAAAACATTCCAGTGTGACCGCGCTGCCGGCCGCGTCAGGTCGGCTGTCAATTAGGTAACGGCCCGTCACGAGAAGAGATGCTTCTCTGGTTGGTCAGGACGGAGGTATTCATTGGCGTGAGCAGGAAAAACCAGGCAGCCAATCACACGCAAACCACAGTTTCTCAAGCGGGACCATCAGAATATGAGTTTAAAAGTATTACGGCTGATTTATTCTTCTGCTTCCGAATTAATGAACCTCTTTTTCCCCGCCTCTGTCCTCTCCACACAGAGCAGTGTAAAGCTCCAGCTCAAGGGAGGAAGCAGTCCGTGTCCAAGAGCCTCCGGCACCTCTTCCAACCCACCAGCAAATTTGTTAAAAGCTTGAAAAGGTAGATCTGTTGATACTTTAGACACCAAAGGAGTTGCATATAATGTGTGTTTTACCAACGTTGTGTTTAATTTGGTATATTTTTATGAGTACTTATTTTTTAGAGATCCCATTATTTCCATGATTCATTGTTAAATGTATTACTGACGTCATGGCGTCAGGGTTTTCATGTCAGCAACTCGCTTTTGGGTCTAATAATCAAATTTTTTCTTATTTTCAGTCATTTTGATGTTTTCTCACTTTAAAAACATTATAATGCCAAACCGTCAGACGTCCAACCCCTCCATCAAGGAAAGATAGCAGCGTGTTTCTGTCTCAACACGTGTGTGTGTGTGTGTGTGTGTGTGTGTGTGTGTGTGTGTGTGTGTGTGTGTGTGTGTGTGTGTGTGTGTGTGTGTGTGTGTGTGTGTGTGTGTGTGTGTGTGTGTGTGTGTGTGTGTGTGTGTGTGTGTGTGTGTGTGTGTGTGTGTGTGTGTGTGTGTGTGTGTGTGTGTGTGTGTTCCCCTCCAGAGGCCTCTACCTGACGTCCATCCTCTACAGAGACGACAACGTGTTGGTGACGCCAGAGGACCAGATTCCCATCGTAGAAGTTGAAGATTCCTGCTCCAGCTCCCTCATGCAGGACTTCCTCTGGTTCACCAAGGTAGACAGACATGAAGATGGAGAAATAACTTTCATATGCACTCCCGTTCAACAGTCTGGGGTCACCCAGACAAGTTGGTGTTTTCAATAAACTCACTTTTATTTATCAAATGAATTGCAAAATGAATAGAAAATAATGATTTTTATTTGTAATAAAATAACTTTGTTCTTCAAACTTGTCGCTCTAAGGAAGGCCAGTTTTATAGCGTCCCTCACCAGCATAACTGTTTTCAGCTGTTCTAACATAAGAAGGGTTTTCAAGGGTTTTATACCCCTGCGCTAGTCTTCTAAGGCGATAACACAATGTACCATTAGAACACTGGAGGCGGGCCTCTGTACAGAGATGAAGACATTTCATTAAAAACCAGATGTTTCCACCTAGAGCAGTCATTTACCATCTTATCAATGTATAGAGTGTATTTCTGATTAATTTAATCAGAAATACACTCTATACGTTGTTAAATATAAACTGCTTTTCTTTGAAAATACGGATATTTCTGAGTGAACCCAAACTTTTAAACGGTAGTGTATTTCTCAGATAATTTCTGAACCACTTAAAAATATAGTCATAGTCATATAACCCCAAAAAAAGTGAATTTACTTCCAAACATGAATTATTTATTTAACATGATTATGCGAGAACTCGTTGTTTTGTTTTGCACACATTACATTACAAACTAATTACTACCTGATCCGTCGGTGACTAACGCTCCGCTGCAGACGCAACAGTAGATTATAAACTTGTATTTTGCATTTGGAGACCGTGTTTGAATGCGACCGTGTGCCAGGTGTCCTTCCTGTGGGAGGAGATCCCCTGGCTGCAGCAGTGCCTCGTTCCCTCCCAGTCGTCCTGCTCCTGCACGCTGCAGACACGCCTCAAGATGCTGCAGGCCGTCTCCCACCTCCAGGTAGCGGAACGCTGAGTGGACTGTTGGGATGATGATTGAGTCATGCTTCTTGTGTATACTGTTTCTAACTTGGGTTTATTTAATAAGGGACATTAATACAAACATGTCAGTAAATGTGCCAGTTAGCCAGGAGGCTATTTTTCATCTGTAGTCCCAATGATGCTGATGTTAAGAACAACACTAAAAACATAAGATTACATCTTAAATATATACAATCTACAGACAGAGCAAATAAAATACGGGAGAACAATGTGAAAATGGACAGAATACAAACATCACGTCAGAGACAGAAGCATACGGACTAAATGAAATAGAACCGCTAACAGGTGGACGACAAGAGAAGACATGCAGGTAAACGGTCGACCTTTGTGACTGCGACCCCGTGACCTCTGTGTCTGAACATTCTTATGAATTAATACTCTTTTATTTTGTAAAGCATGCGTCATCTCTCCTCAGGGCATGCTGGGAACCCAGGACCTCGGGCAGGTGTATTTTGAGCCAATCAAAGACAAGCATGGCAACGCCCTGCTGGTGCTCCTCAAGGACATGAGCGCCGGTCCCAACCTGGACGGGGTTCGCTGGACGCAGCTCTGCAAACTGCAGCTCCATCGCAAGACCATCTCGCCCCCCGAAGAGCCGACCGCCCTGGACACGCTGCTCATCACGCTGCACGTGAGTCACACACTCGCACGGCGGGCGGGCGCCGAGCGGGAGCTCCGGTCAGTTTTTCGGAAAGATGTTTTATCTTCGCTCCGGAGGGGTCGTCAGCGGCGCTGTGAGTTGGATCCACATGAACCGGAGCAGCGTGAGCCACGTTGTCGACAACAGAGCGACCTCCAAAAACACTGCACAACATTTATCTCTTGGTTTCGCTCGAATGTTTTGAAACTCTCGTTCGCCAAAGCCAGTAAAGACGAGGCTCCGCGGCTGGAGCGAGAGGAATGTGAAGTGAAATGTGTTTCCGATTACGAGCGCTGCTGTGCAGACGCTCTTTATTTAGACCGACAACGATCACCGTGACTCTTCTTCCACGTGTCCCCTTCTCTGTGGAGACGCGTTGAGATTACATTACATTACATGTCATTTAGCAGACGCTTTTATCCAAAGCGACTTACAATAAGTGCATTTCAACCTAGAGTACAAACTAAGAACAACAAGAATACAGGAAGTAACATTTCCTCAACATAGTCGAACTACAAAAGTACCATAAGTAAGTGCTATCTAAGTGCCACTGAAGTGCTATGACACATGACACATGAATGAACAGCTCACACTGGAGACGTGACCCCCGACCTCAGTGGAGATCACCTCAGTGACTTCATGTCTCGCTGCTCCTTCAGGCACTGGACATCAGGAGGATGCATTTCAATTCAAACACTGTGGACCTGACGACGATCATCTCTGCTGATTGTTGTTGTTGTTGTTGTGTAACGAGTGCCGTGGGGCTCTTTTCCTCGGCACGATCGCAATCTGGAAGCAAACCACAATTTGATTTTGTCTATTTAAACTCGATACCGTTGATGGAATGCTGCTCCGTCTCCAGCGTGAGTTATTTTGTCCTCGTGGTTCCAAAACAATGGCGGAGACTCGCTGTGGCCGAACCACAATCCACTGAAATATTGGTTTCATGGCCAGTTATGAACAAATTGTGTGATGAAATACAAGAAAATGTGCTGTTGGGCTATCGTGCCGCGATGACTTCAACCTCTGCACAGAAGACGACAGAAAAACATGAACTCTGAATCCCTCAGATGAAATGTGAGGCTGCGTCAAGAGACGGCGTTAGAATCCGCCGCACCGCGACCCGGCCCTCTCTCTGAGTCTCTCTCCCCCGGCTGTTCCCCAGGAGAAGCTGGCGTACCACAGGCGGAGCAGGAAGACGCTGCCTCCGGGCTTGTACCTGGGCTACCTGAAGCTGTGCACCTCGGTGGAGCAGATCAAGGCGCTGGTGCCCCAGAAGCTGCCCAACGTCCTGTGCCACACCAAGATCCGGGACAACAGCAACGTGTCCAGGTGGGGATGACACGCCGGTTACTGTGGGGTTGTTTATGTGGGTTTGTGATGGGCGTGAAGCGTTTTGTCTGTTTTTACACATGGCTGAGATTGAAAGTGAAGAATTGACTACACACCGGACCGTTAAGCAGGGTTCGTACGGTTATGGAAAACCTGGAAAAGTCATGGAGTTTTAATATGGTCATTTCCAGGCCTGGAAAAGTCATGGAAAAAACGTAAATCATAAAAGTTTTGGAAAAGTCATGGAAATGTGTCATAATCACATGTTCATTTACCCCGAGTTAATATGTTTTTTAAAGAAAGATGCTCAAAATATCAGCCGGCGTACGCTCTCAATACACAACATGCTCTACATTATTCATGTTTATACCGAGATTTCAGTTTGGTCATGGACATTTGGTATAAAGTCCTGGAAAAGTCCTGGAAATCCATCGGTCAACATGTGTAAGAACCCTGATTCAGGCAGAAACCATGACAACAGAGCCCCGTGCTGTGGATGCATGTGTTTCAGAGAGGAGTGGCAGTGGCTGCAGGCGCTCAGCTCTCTGGAGGAGGCGATGGAAATGGACCAGGAAGATCAGAGCGCTCCACACCGCCTCCTACAGGACCTGCGCGGCGCCATCAAAGACCTGATGGCTCACATCAACGTCCCCGGCAACCAGGTCAGAGTCCACCTGAAGCACGCCGGGTTTTCAGCCCGTGAGCGGACGATCCTACGGGGACATGAAAAGACATTTTTCTCTACCAAATACAAAATAATTGTATTTTTTGTGTTGACTAATATCATGGAACCAGATGAAACTCCAGAGAACAATATCCAGCCAAGTTCCAGAGGCAAAGCAGTGAACATAATTCCAGTGGCTATTCATCCAGTTCCATGATGTCTGTGAAGAACGTGGCTGGAACTCCAGCACAATGGCAACTATTGTCCAATGGACTTCAACCTTTCACCGGCCGCTCCACCGAGCCCGGTTCAGACCTCAGGAGACTGCGACTGCATATGAAAAGTTACACGAATATGAACATGAAGATGTGTGTATAGACACTTTGTTTGTTAAAGATGTTAAAACAACACATATGGGTTTGACAGTGAGATGTGTTTTCTCTTGACCAGCTCCATTAGAGGCCAACGCTAACCCCAAATTACAGCCAACCACCCGGTGGCCTTATTTCTAACGTCTGGTTCCCGCTCTTGCAGTTGGAGCCTCCACGTCTATTTTCAAGACTCTTTAATGAAACTTACTTCCATACCTGTTATTACTTCATGTGATCCCGACCCGATAACTGTGAGATTTGAGTGGACACATGTCAGGATTCTTTCACTGTTTTACGGTGAGACTTCCTGATCGGACTCCTGAGATCTCCGTCTCTCTCTCTCTCTCTCTAGGTGCAGGACTTCCGTATCTACAGCCAGGAAGTGGTGGAGTTTGGGCAGAAAGTGTCCTTCCTGCTTCTCCTGCCCCCTTCAGATGAAGTGTGCACCGCTCCCGGTCAGAACAACCCGTACTCGCCTCGCTCCGGCTTCCTCACCCTGCCCCTCCAGATCTTTGAACTGGGTCAGTACGTCACATCGTTTGGCAGAAACGGGAATTCTGACCTCAACTGCTCCTCCTGTGTTTAATGGTGTTTTACCTTCATTTTCCTTTT
>NC_079400.1:1211273-1226273 GCF_029220125.1 Pseudoliparis swirei | reverse complement strand
TCGCTTCCCTCTCAGTGTGTTTCTTTAAGCTTTTCACACATATACAAACACACGTTAAGACATTTAAACATTCGATGTTTCCACGTCTCGCGTTTTATTGAGCTCACTCCTACTTCTTCAGGTTGCTATAACAATGTCACGTGTGCACACGGATGTGTGTGTTTCATTTGCTTCATCCTCATCGGAGACAGCACACACTGATTCACATGAATGTGCCAGATGAGCCAGAAGGCATAAACCAAAAGGATGAAACCGCTCCCCTCGACATGAGTGTTGTACTTCCAGCTAACGTTGAATAAATGTAAACGGCTGCGTTCCCGTCACATGACGACGGGCCTCCGAGGACAGAAGCCGGAGGTGAGCGACACATGTAACACAGGATCACCATGTTGATCATCAGGACTCATAATGTCATGTGACATTCCAGACTTGCTGATTACACACACACACACACAGACTTAAGCAAACACACTATATACACAAACAGAGACACGCACAATGGGACAGACACGCTCTGTGACATACACACTGTTAGCAACACGCTCACACATGCAAATAAATAAGCGCTCGGTGCACAGAGTGCTGTGCGGGTTTAGATTTGGCTGGACGGACTTCTTTGGGGACGTCGTGACTCATAATAACCGGATTGTTTGATCGTCATCCTCCTCTATTCTTCTTCACCGGTGTGATATCGCAAAGGTCCAGCTCGCCTTCATCCTCCAGGCCCTGAGCCCTGCCCTGCTGAGGACCAGACCCTCACGGATTACTGTCAGACTCACTCAATAGAATGCTGTGTGTGTGCGTGTGCATGTGTGTGTGTGTGTGTGTGTGTATGTGTGTGTGTGTATGTGCCCACAGCCCAGCATGAAGATGTAAGAGCTATCGCTAGTTGGATCAACTAGACCAAATATTAGACAAATAACATGTCGTCTGCAGCCGACTGAATCCTCAGCTTCCTGGCTGAGTAAAAGTTAATTTAGGGAACAGATCTGATAAAAAGTTTGTGGAGACAAATCGCTGAGACCTCGAAGTTCACGAAGCAATGAAGCTCGCAGACCGGCGCTTCATGGAGGAAGGACTTCAGCGGACATGTGACACACTGGAGCAGCCAGCTGTCCTGATGGCACCTGTGTGTGAGCGTGAGGTGGGGTGGTGATGTGTGTGTGTGTGTGTGGGGGGGGGGGGGGGCTGGTGGAGCCAGAGCCAGTCAGAGAGTCACCAGGCTGAGGAGAGGAGAGGAGAGAGGGAAGGTCAGCACCACCGCATGCCACAGACAGACTGACGATACTTCTACTGGGCTCCACGCCGGGCCCTGGCTGTAATTACACCACGCACACACACACACATTCACGCACACACACACACATTCACGCACACACATTCATGCACACACACACACACATTCATGCACACACACATTCACGCACACACACACACACATTCATGCACACGCACACACATTCATGCACACACACACACATTCATGCACACACACACACATTCACGCACACACACACACACACACACACACACACACACGCACACACACACACATTCATGCACACGCACACACATTCATGCACACACAAACACACATTCATGCACACACACATTCATGCACACGCACACACATTCATGCACACGCACACATATTCATGAACACACACACATTCATGCACACACATTCATGAACACACACACATTCATGCACACGCACACATATTCATGAACACACACACATTCATGCACACACACACATTCATCGCTCTTCGAACTAAAAACCATGGACCGATCAACTGATCATCTGATCAACTGGTCTCTCAACGCAATTGACACCGTCTTCTCGACGAGAAGCTTGGGTTTGGGGGAACCTGCCTGTCCTGCCGGGACGTTGCAGCTGGTTACACGATGGACGTGTCGTGTGCCTAGCAGCCTTTCCGTGGAGGACGTAGATGACATCTACCTATTCGGAACTATGATTACAGGATTTCTGCTGTTTGGATTTGGCGTTGCCCTGGTTTATCGGAAAATTAAGGAAACGGTGACAGCCGTTAAAAGCCCCCTAAGGCTGCCCGACGAAATTGGATCGATTTGAAAAATGGGAGGAAAGTGGTGGAATAGCAGGTGCGCAAATTGGATGTAGCTGCTGGCAGACCAAACAATCCCAATCTTATCTGCTTTCGGCTCCCTCAACCAGAACGGTGCCTTGGCCAAGGCCGTTACTGGAACAACAACTCCCCTGAAGATCGCTGAAGTGAGAACCTCTCTCATTCCCTTCCCCCTATCCACAGACACCTGTGGTTGTTTTCTCCCAGGACCTTTCAAGGCTATCTCCATGGCAACGACCATCTTGCGGACTGAGAACTCTGTCTGTTGTGGCCTGGGGGAGGACGACATACCAGAACACGCACACACGAACTTTCAATAATACTGATTGCATTCACTACCCCCCTCCCCCCATCCCACGCCTTCGCCTGCTTTTTACCCCCAGTGGGACCGGACGGGGCTGTGGCTGGCGCTGCTATGTTGGCGCCGGACCGGCTGGCTGCTTGTCGGTGCTGGTTACCTTCTGCCCCCAATGGATGGGCTTAGATCACCCAGTTGTTGGATTACCTCCCCCCTTCCTACTCGTTGCAAGTCATGTCTAAAATGTATGTGCTTATGTGCTAAGGTGTTTTTTTTCCTGCTCCCACACTGTACCCCTCTCGGGGCATAGTCGGGGGGTTGGTGTTTTTTCTCGCCTTCTTCCCTCATGTTATGCTGTAATCTTTCATCCACCCTCTCTTGTAATTTCGATGCTTTTGTACCTGTACTCTGGCAAACGACAAATAAATATATCAATCAATCAATCAATGCACACGCACACACATTCATGCACACACATTCATGAACACACACACATTCATGCACACACACATTCATGAACACACACACATTCATGCACACACACACACATTCATGAACACACACACATTCATGAACACACACACATTCATGCACACACACACACATTCATGCACGCACACACGGCCACCGACTGAGGAAGGTGCCCAGCTCCTGAATTCTGCGTCTCTATCTCGTTGTAGTCCGATGTGCAGCAGGACCTCCTCGACCCGACGCCGAGACAGAACCACATTCACTGCTCTTTTTTTTAAAGAAGCGACCCAAAGAAAAGTGACTGTGATACACATGAAGACGCCAAATAACAGAAATAAAACACAAGTTTTATATTAAGTTTACAGATATGTAACTCGTGAATAAGATAATCGATTCAACTTTCTGAAGACTCTGTAGAATATTTTAGATTCTGATTGCCAGATAAATACACAGATCGTGTGTAAAAGCCTAGAAAACTACATTCAATAAAAGCTTCCCATGTTGTTTTTGTAAAATACTTTACAATGTCTGTGGATGTGGAAAGACCCCGATTGTTGGAGCGGACTCGGAGCGTTCCGGTGAGGTCGGTGTTCCAGTTCATCTCAAAGGTGTTGAAAAGCGTCGAGCTCGGCGCTCTGTGCACGCCACTCAGCTTATTTCACACCCGACTGGTTTCGCTCTGCGTGAGCGCCTCGTCACGATCACGGAGCAAAAAGGGCTTTCCACAAACTATTGGCACAACATTGGATGCACACAATCTTCCAAAATACCCTCGTGTGCATTGAGATGCCCCTTAATTGAATCTCGGAGGCCTCGGCACAGGGGCGTCCACACAGAGCCGGTCTGAATGCTCAGTCAGCTCTGCACACAACGTGCATTTGAATGGACATTTGTAGTCTGAGTTCTCAACTGGCCAAACCCGAGGTTAAATCAGGTCAACAGGTTTATGGGCACAAACCACATTTGTGATCCTGTTAGGATCTCGACCGACTGACACCGGCACAGATCGGCCCTGGCATCAAGAGCTCCTTGTTGATCTCCTTGGCCAGGCTCTCTCTCTCTCTCTCTGTCTCTCTCTCTCTCTCTCTCTCTGTCTCTGTCTCTCTCTCTCTCTCTCTGTCTCTGTCTCTGTCTCTCTCTCTCTCTCTGTCTCTGTCTCTCTCTCTCTCTCTCTCTCTGTCTCTCTCTGTCTCTCTCTCTCTCTCTCTGTCTCTGTCTCTCTCTCTCTCTCTGTCTCTCTCTGTCTCTCTCTCTCTCTCTCCACACCTCTCTCTCTCTCTCTCTTGTGAAAGTTATTGCAGTGTAAAGTGTTAAATAGCCTTTGTCTCTGATGCGTAAGGAGAGCTCTCTCTCTGAGTGGTGTCTGCTTCCTGCTTCAGTTATCAGTGACCAGCTTCAGTCAGGAAATCACTCACATTCTTATAATAATAGTAATAATACAAATAATAGTAATAATAGGATTAATTATTCAAATTGGATAAAAGATTACTCCAAACTTGTGAGAGTCCTTTAAAACTAAAGAATCGGCCCATTTGACTTCGATTCCCCCTGAGTTTCCTCCTGTCGTTCTGATGGTGGAATCCTCATTCTGTCGTCATGCTGTCCGTCTCGCACACATTTATTTGAGCAGGCGGTCAATTAAGAACACATTGTTGCTCCCAGTGACGGGTGTGGATGTCTGTTCCCGGTTCCCACTGAGTTCCCACTTTAAAACCACCGTAATCCTTCATGGAGACGTGAGCGCTCCGAGGTCTGAGGGGCTGCAGGCCTTTGTGATGACGCTCTTCACCAGAGCAACACTTCAACGTCTCATGACATCGCCGCTTCATGACTCTCCTTCAGGTTTCCATGTGTACCCCCCCCCCCCCCGTGACAGAGACAGGCAGACGCTCCTGTTTGCTCGTGGCTCCGGGGGCTTGTGGCTCCCGATTAGCAGACCGATGTGAGTCAACATCTGGAACATCCCTTGGACAAACTATCTCACTGAGCGCACACTCGGCCTGTTGTCAAACCCCCCCCACCCTCCTCCCCCCCGCCGCCGCCCTAACCCTTTTTTCCGTCCCGTTCCCAAGCAGGCAGCCCCCCTGGGCGGCGGTGTGGCGCTCACACGTGGGCGAGACATTTCCCAAAGCCTTCCCAGTCCTCCTGGCATCTGGGCCACGGCACCTCCTCGCTCTCCTGCGTGTTCCACAAACATACGACGGGGGGGCGGCGCCCACGCTTTACGACACGGTTGATTGCGGTGAGGGGGGGGGGGGGGCGGCGTTGAGGTCGTGACACACCGATGCCGGCCCATCGTGTCCGTGCGGCAGTACGGTGGTTATTTGTCTGCCGGAGTTTTTAATGCGTTTAACAAATAAATAGAAATGGCCGCCTCAACCACAAACCGATGAAGACTCCGTCGTGGAGCCCCTCCCTTTGGGTTCTCTCGCGCGGCGCCGGCCCGTGGAAGTGTCCTGGCTCTAGACTCAACAGAACACACACGCCGAGGAGAGCGCCGGCGAGGGAACATCTGCTGCGGTCGGCGGCCGCGGGCGGAGCGCTTCACTTCGACGGCCCGCGCCGGCTTCGCGGTCGCGAGAACCGCCGAGTCGCCGGTCCTCGCGGTCGGGCTCGGCCGGACCGGGTCTGAGAGACGTGCGGTCGCGTTTCACATTAAAGAGCTCTTCAGCTCGGCTGTGAAAGAGGAGGATGACATCGCCTCCACACATCCTGTGTTTGGAGCGTCGAGGAACGTCTCCGCTCCGATGATCCCAAGTCTTTATTCCATTGTCGTTACTTTTCCATTTGTCATCTTGTGCAACAACAACAGAAACGCGAGCGCCGGGAGCGATGTCGAAACGAGGAGCGGCGAGCGCCAACGAGGGAGTTCACTGATGGGAAAGTCGATTAGAGTCGCGAGCGGTGAACACACGACTGGACCGTCCAAGTCCTCTCTCTCTCTCTCTCTCTCTCGCTCTCCCCCCCCCACTCTCTCTCTTTCTCTCTCTCTCTCCCCCCCCCCACTCTCTCTCTCTCTCTCTCTCTCCCCCACTCTCTCTCTCTCTCTCTCTCTCGCTCTCTCCCCCCCCCCCACTCTCTCTCTCTCTCTCTCTCTCGCTCTCTCCCCCCCCCACTCTCTCTTTCTCTCTCTCGCTCTCCCCCCCCCCCCCTCTCTCTCTTTCTCTCTCTCTCCACTGTGGAGAAGGCAACAGTGACTCTATTGTGAACAGTGGGAATTGGGCAGCAGGCCAATGATGTCATCCCGCCATAGGGAAGACCGGGGGGAACGCCCTCCTGGCGTTGGGAATGCACTATTTTTTCCTGTTGTTTTCCGGAAGGCGGCGGTCAATTTAATTCCTCATCACTCCCGGTCGCCGTGAGGGGAGTGAAGGAGGGAAGGAGGGAAGGATGCAGAGGGCAAGATGCAAGATGAGGAGGAGATGCAGAGAGTAGAGACACGACGGGTTACTCAAGCAAATCAACCGAAAGAAGGAGAGGAAAAGATGATCCAAGCTTCTAAAACTTCAACAAGATGTGAATAAGCGTAATCGCCCCGGAGGTCACGGCGACCTCCCAATTAAAAGTTGCCGGGGCAACATTACAGAAGACTGATAGTGGTTCAAGAAGAAAGGAACAGACCCCGAGTAACCCCACACAACACATTCATTCCAAGAGGCGCACAAGAAGAACTTTTATTTATTCTTTGCACGATGCAAGAGGAGTGAATGTAAGAGACGAGTTGGCCACGCTAACGGCACGCTGCGACGGATAGCCGCACATTAATGTGGCTCTCGGCATGAACTGTGATCCCCCGGCTGATCTTTTCATATCCTGACCTCAGGTCGACGTTTCAGTTTGCTCCGGGCATCGAGATCTAAAGAGCGAGATGTTTTTTTGTTCTGGCTTCACTCGAGTTCCAAAGCGTTCCCCGCCGTCACGTCCACGAAGCCGCCGAGCGACACGATCGCCACCGATGGCGGCTCGCGGTCGAACCATCGAGGAACATTCTCTCCATCGCGACAGGAACGCAGTCGTGGAGAAACAAAATGAGCTGTTGACTGAGCGCTGTACTCTTCTCTTCTCCTCGTCACCAGAGGAGAGGAGGGGGAAGCAGCACTTTGATGCTGTTTACTGGCTATTTTGCACACACACAAATATTTTATGATGAATTTTAGTGGAGAGAAAAAAGAAAAGTATAGGGGGGGGGGGGGGGGGCTTCAAAAGTAGCGTTAACGGAAGACAGATTTTTGACATGCTTTCCAAGCCATCTGCTTTGGGTTACGGCTCGGAGACAGAGTGGAATATGGAGGAGAGGAGAGGGGAGTCCGGCTGGAGAAGATGGCGAGGGCAGCCGGGAAGAGAGAGAGAAGAGAGAGAGAATAGATAGAGAAGAGAGAGAGAGAAAGAGAGAAGAGAGAGAAGAGAGAGAGAGAAGAGAGAGCGAAGAGAGAGAGAGAGAGAGAGAGAAGAGAGAGAGAGAGAGAGAGAGAGAAGAGAGAGAGAAGAGAGAGAGAGAAGAGAGAGAGAGAAGAGAGAGCGAGAGGAGAGAGAGAATATCGACGGGCAGTTCATTCACATTTAGTCTGTTTTATATTATGATGGCCCGGGCTGTACGGCATGCAAGACCATAAATATCTATCGAGCCGGTTCAAAGATACAAGAAGTTGATCTTTTTTTCTTCACATCTATTGCAACAAAACACTTCAATGGACTCTGGATTTCACCAGAAACAAATACGTGCTGGTTCCACTCTCAGTTCTCTTGGGGGTGTTCAGTTCAAATACTTTTAAAATATTCCTGCAGTTTTTGACGATTTCAGAATAAGTGGACGGCGCCGGTTGGTTCTGAAAGCTGTCGGCCTGCCAGAGACCCAGCGGTGAGGGTTCTGCTGGAGACGCCACAACACAAAACTAATTAGGAGACGTGCTCCAGGCGTATCTGTGGATTTGAAGGGGGAGGAGGAGGGGGAGGGGGGGGGGGCTCTGGGATTTCTTTGCCACTCAAGACTATTTCCAAATGGCCCCAGCACCTTGCCAAATTCCTCAACTCTACTTATCTCTTGAGATTAGCTCATTTAATGGCGCAAGAAAAAGATGTGAAAATAAAAAGTAAAGCACAGTGTTGGTGCTGTGGGACCGGCTCTGCTTGACGATGAGTCTCCGCCGCTCACTCCCCTCCGAGCCGTCTCCATCCACCCCCCTGTGCCATTCTACCAGTCCCCAGTGGGCACAGCCAGCCAGTCTGGCCGGGCCCACCCCTTGCTGTGCCCTGCACTGGATAAGCCTGGACCTTGGGTAGAGGCCTTTGTGTGGAGCCGCGGGGGTGTTATCGTGTGTGTCTGTGTTTGTGTGTGTGTTACGTGTCAGTGTGTATGTGTGTATAGCATTCAGGGCAGAAGAGGAGAAGGGGGTCCTATCTGTGCCTCCGGGCTGCCCCCCAACGCACCCTCACCATGCGCCCCATTGAGGCCTAAGGGAGCGTGAACAATCACTGCAAACCCAAAGAGCTAAGTCCCCTTGTTATACAAGCCCAGTTTCCAGCACCGGCCCCGCCCCTCTCCTCCGTGGTGCGTCCCACCCCCACCCGGCACCCCCAGCCCTCGTCAGAGGTTGACGGGCTTCGTTAAAGCGAGCCGGGTCCTTTTATGGCGTTATTTAATTAGCCATTCCACAGCAAACTGCCATCCGGCACCCCCCCCCCCCCCCCATCCTCTTCTCTTTGCTGAAGCCACCACCACCACCTCTTCTGCCTTCACTCCCCCCCCACTTGCTCAACATGATCACCGCCGCCCCTCCCCGCTGTGCTCTCCGGTCCCCTCCTCTATCCTCTCCTTGTCTTTATCTCCGGTAATTAGCCGGGCATGGGGGCGGAGCTCATTGCTGTGGTCGACAGTATTAGTGCTCGAGACGAGGAGGACGGGAGGCGTCTCGCCCCGCATGGGCTTTTCTCTCTCAGCCCAACACCCCGAGACCTCTGGAGGGAGACAATGGAGATGGCCAGTTCTACAGTACCAGCTCAGCCTTACTGTCCACGCCGCCCACTGAGCTGGCACCCTAATCATTAACCGCATTATGACCGTCTGTCTGCACGCAGGTCGGAGGGATCAGCCATAACTGACTCACAGGATGCAGAAGACCCGCTGCCAACCGCCTCAATGTGGTGAGAGTTAAGAGCAACAAAGGATGTATCTTCATTCTGCCAGAAACTGAAGTTAGAGCGATTCTTATGATAAAAGCTCCTCCAGGCGGAGAGTGTTTTCATTGTCTTCATATCGAGGATGATTCAGCTTAATGACTTTAATTTGGCGTCGTGCATCCTGCTTTGGGCTTTTACATCTTTGATCTTTGAGCAAATTATCTTGAGGCGCACCGTAGCTATGTATGAGCGCACATTCCTTCCACATGCACTCAAACACGAGCCGTCACACAGCGAGGAGAGTCTGGCTGCAGGTCCGCAGCGTGCTCCGCAGGCCCTCTAGTGACCACTACAAAGGACCAGCACAATGACAAGTCCAAAGGACCAATAAACCGGGTCGGCCTCCCCAAACGGATCACTTTAGGGGGAAGCACCTCGAAACTCAATCCAACCCATGCGTGGAGCTGATTTTACTGAACTAAAAAACTTTACTATGCATAGAAATACTTTGACTTTAATGTGATGTTATTGTGGGTTATTAGGACTTAACAAAAATGTTAAATATGTTAACTTCAAATGTCAATACATGGAACTTGCCTGCTATATTTTAAGTGACATTATCAGAGGACCAACAGAGTTCAAACTGAAGTAAGTCCAGCATGGTCTAATGACTGCTTAGCATGGGAAAGGTACCGCTTAGCTATCCACGGCCATTTATAGCCCTTAATTACGCGCCTATTTTGTGACCCCTGAGTTCAACGGGCCAATTCCTGTGTGGACCCAAATACTGACGAACAAAGGTGGAATGTGATGCCCCTTCTCCTCACACAAGCTACTAAACGTTTCCCATCAATTTCATGGGAAAGTTCAAGCCGAGGAAACTCTTTTAAACGCCTCGGCTGAATATTGACAGCGTATTGAAGCCATTAGAGCATCACCGACGCACAGAAAACAAGCTGCTGCTAGCGCCTCAACGTGTGTGAGAGGGATGTCAAACCTTCTGTAATATATATATATATATAAACACTCTTCACCTTGTAGAACAGTAGCCTTTAATACGGGATAGCCCTTGTGCTTTAGGACCCAGTTGATCCATGTGTGATTGTGGCTGATATTTTTCCACGTTGTGAGGGGAGGAGGAGGAGGGGGGGGGTGGCCCGGAGGAGGGGAGGAGGAGGAGGAGGGGGGCTGTCAATCATAGTGAAAGTGGCCGGGGTGGGCAGGCCCCTCTGACACTTCGTGCCGTCGGAGGGGGATATTTAACTTGGGACTGCGCGCCGCTCTACAGACACACTCACACACAGTGTGCCTAAGCAAAGAAACGCGGCAGCGCCAAGTCCCAGACTCCTGAAGTAGGAGCGACTCAGCCGGAGCTTCTGGAGCAGCTATCAGCGGAGTGGAGACGTCCCCTCAGGAACCGACCGGGCCAAAGGACTCCAGACTACGGGCTGTCTCGTCATGCAGCGGCAGCGGGATTTGGAGCTTCTGTGAACGGATTCAGCAAAGCCCAGTGAGAGGAGCTCGGAGCGGACAACGCGTGCTGCTGGCTCTGTGCAGTTTGCGTCTGATGTGCACTGACACTGCACTTTGCTGTAACTGCGCTTTTCAGCATTTTTGTGATTCCTATTTCACGCACAGCCGAGATTTCTGTGGGAATACTCCAGCCTGAGACGTGAAGTGCGAGTGGGAACGTCCTGTGGAAAGATACGTGGCTGGTAACTCATAGGTTGAGATATCATCCCCACTGCGGCGCGGTTTTTTTCCCTCTCTCTCTCTCTCTCTCTCTCCGTTTGTGGACATTTTTTTTTCAGTGATGTGCATATAAACCGACGGCTGGAATATCACAAGGGACTGACTGCAGAGAACATTTCCTCAATCCATGGAGAGTGCGCCCTGGGATCTTGACAAGCCTGCAGGGAGCGTCAGGGGACGTGAGGAGAAGCCACGTTTATAAAAGCCGTGCGTAAAAATAACATAGCCCAAGGCACCCCTCATTGCCGGGCGCGTGACTTATAAAAACTTGGTGAAGAACTCTTTTGTGAGACCTTCTCTCTCTCCCTCTCTCCCTCCCTCTCTACCTCTCTCTCTCCCACTCTCTCTCTCTCCCCCCCCCACTCCCTCTCTCTCTCTCTCTCGGGACGCTCCGGATCTATTCCGTCTCTTTAGAAAACACTTCATTCCATGCAGCTCTCGCCTCGGCCGCTGTCATCCAGTGTAGACAGTTTGTCGTGGCTTCGAGTCCCCGGGGTAACCATGACAACCCAAAGAAACCCAAAGTGAATCCAAGGGAGCGGGGTGAGGCCGGAGAGAGCGTGAATAGAGTTTTTCCCCATTTTGTTTCGTGCTTTAACAACAACAACAAAACTATTTAGACTGAACACTTTTTTGTGCGCAAAGCTGCGGCACCGCTTGGCGCTGCAGAGTTGCGTCAGCGGGCACATTGCAAAGTTGAAGGAGCCCTAAAAAAGAAAAGCACTCCGCTCCATGTCATTCAAACCCGGCGTGGTCTATTAAAAGTATCGCCTTGCTGGTGACTGGACTTCTCCTCTTTATGAAGCCCCGGGCTCCTCGTTGCAGACAACACAGCGACCGGGGACAGAACTGAATACTACTTTACGCAAGAGACGAACCGGTGCGTAAAACCAGAGGAATAATGGGCCTCTCACACACGCTTCTCTTTTACGTGCTGGTGTGTGTTCACCTTGGAGTTTCCCAGCATTACCTTCGCCTCCGTCCATCGCCCAGCGATCACCTCCCTGTGCCCGACCTCAAAGAGGACCCCGACCCGGAGTACGACCCCCGGGAGCAGGACTTGGCGGAGAGGACTCTGAGGAAAAAACTCGGCAGTAACTTTGACCCCAACTTCATGTCCATCAGCTCGCCGATGCTGGTGAACCTCTCCGCGCTCGACAACCAGGTGAAGCTGCAGGGGCCCATGCCGAACGAGATTAAAAAGCTGGACCTTACGGAGACCCCCTATGGAAAGCGGGTCAAAGTGGGCAAGAAAGCCCGCAGGAAATTTCTGCAGTGGCTGTGGACCTATACGCACTGCCCAGTGGTGCACACCTGGAAGGATTTGGGCGTGAGGTTCTGGCCACGTTACATCAAGGAGGCGAACTGTTTTTCTGAGCGCTCGTGCTCCTTCCCTGAGGGGATGTCTTGCAAACCCGTCAAGTCAATCAACAAGATTTTCCTCCGGTGGTATTGTCAAGGGTTTCTAAGACAGAAATACTGTACGTGGATACAGGTGCAATACCCAATCATCTCAGAGTGCAAGTGCTCGTGCTGATTTTCTCGAAGGAAGTAGTGGAGGTCGAGGGGGAGTGGACTGGAAATACGGTTTCTATTGCACTGTTAACTCTCTACAGAGGTGGGCACCATAGCAAATCTATTTTTTTATATAGCATTTTAAGTGAAATACCAACATTGTACATATTTAAGAAAAATGCAGCTATTTTTTCTAATTGAACCAGGACCATATTTTATTCTCAACCCTGAAACGTGTTTTGGGGGAACACGAGCACTTCATAAAGAAGAGCTTTTTTTTTTGTGACATTTTTTATGAGACATTGAAGATGCAATGCATATGCTACACTTCTCCAAGAGGTGAACTTTTTTCTTCAACTGAACATTGATGCTGACTGTTATTTCACTGCAATGCTGCCTAGAGTGTTTGTATAATATTAATATCAATAATAATTAAATTGTAAAAAAAAAAAGTTGAGGTTAAAAATATATATAAAGGCGTGAACTCAGCTTTTTTGGAATACATAGTATTGTAGAAATAAACAAATCTGTACGTTTTATTTATTATTTTAACGATTGTGAGTATAGAGCATAAGGAAAGAGAATAGCAGAGTATACCAGAAAAAATATGGGAGATGTCTACTTGAATATTTCTAAAAATTTGAAAAAAAATGAATAAAATAAATAATAAATAAAACATATCAGTGTACATGTTATGTTTACACGTTTTAGCAATAAAGTCTATCCTGTCAACGTGTATTAGTGTCAAGCCATGTTGCTTATAACGAGTGTCTATATCCAGGGGGCGTGGACGTGTACGCTGTAAAAAACATCATCTGAACATGTCTCATTCAGTCCTAAAATATTAACAGAAAAAAAGTATCTGATGGCCATAATCATTTCACTTGTTTGCAATAGAAGTGCCTTGACAATGTTATTTGATTCATAAAACAAAGTTTAAAATGAGTTTCTTGAATTGCAAACAAGTAAAAAATTGAGCCACGTTTCTTTACCACTGACATTCTTTGCAGTGCAGACGGACTCTCCACACATGCGCAGTGAGGTCACGCTCCAGAGCCTCTGTGTGGACTGCCTGACGCTCCACGCCGTCACAGTGATTTTAGAAAGGGCTGATTTACTACGCCGTGTAATGCGCAGCACATACCTCCAAGCACCTCCACGCCACTGGCATTCATTTGTCTCCGCCAGAAGGGGGGGGGGGGGCTCGTTTTTTTTCCTTCTCGAGGCTGCGAGGTGTTAACATAATGGGTAAAATATGATTCAGACATTTCAAACAGTGTCAGATGATGAAACGGCGCAGCGGCTCCATGTGCGCGAGCCGCGCAGCGCCGTCTGGGGTCTGCGCGGCTCTGGAAGCGCCACACAAGTTCCACTGAGGTATTTGTATAGAGGTGGACTGGAGCAGACCGGCGCCTATTCAAGTCTGACCGCCCCGGAGAGAGAGAGCGAGAGAGAGAGAGAGAGAGAGAGAGAGAGAGAGAGAGAGAGAGAGAGAGGAGAGAAAAAAACACAAAGCCCATAAAACAATGGTCAACTGTTTTTGACGTTAGCAGACTATTAATTGGAGAGCAGAGTTCTGTCTGCGAGTTAAAGAGACATGGCCAATTAAACAACGCGCTGGGAAATTAAGAATAAAAAAGAAGAGAAAGCGAGGACTCGTTTCCTGTCAGTCGAGGTTTCATGGTGTTTATATTATTCCTTAAATACAATCAACGACTTAAACAGAGCGATGACTGCACGTCTGAACAGCGCAGCGCGCGTACAACTGTTTCCACTGAGCGCATCTTGTGTGCGTTAAAGGGATTTGTGAGCGCGCGCGCGCGCGTGTGTATGTGTGTGTGTGCGTGGGTGTGTGTGTGGGTGTGTGTGTGTGTATGCGTGTGTGTGTGTGTTTGCGGGCAGAGTTGGATTTGACACTTGCCGCCCGGTTATTGTGACAGAACCACTGAGGGGATTTGGTAAAGCAAGAGGAGAAGAACGGCAGCGTGCCAGTGGAGGATGAGGAAGAGGAGGAGGAGGAGGAGAAGGAGGAGGAGGGACAGGAGGAGGGGGGGGGGGCTGCTTTCCTTACTGTCAGCTTCTTTCTTGATGATGTCTCGGGGTTTTTTAGAAACTGCGTCTCTGCCTCGGCGGCGCCACTCAGCCGCCCCCTCTCCGCTGCGCAGAATGAAGCACTTTGGGAAACAGTAACCCTTTCAGGCTCTGCCCGGAGAGTATTTTAGAAGCGTGTGAAAGGGAACACGCCGCTCGGCTCCAGCCAGTGAGGTGCGCACCTTTCAGAAACAGAGCCTGCCAGCCAGTCAGATCAGCGGTTGTCAAAGTGGGGTCCGGGGACCTCCAGGTTGTCCTTGAGGGGAGTCCAGGGGGTCCACAGCCAAATGATGAATCGATTACTTTCAACAAAGTAGTTAATTCACTAGAAAATGCCCTCATTGTGACAAGTGTGTACACACTAATCACATGAATCAGTCCAATCTGGATCAATGCCAGATAATGAACAACTACAATCTTCTCACTGTGTGTCCCTGCACACACGTCTGATTACATGACGACTTATTGTTTGACATTTTGTGTGTGAACCAAATACAAATGTTCCACGTGTAGGACCAGGACATGCATTAAAAGGCATATTTGCTCAAAATCAAGTTCCAGCTTCAAATCCACTGCACAGCCACCGCCATCCTAAAAACAGCCGCCTCTTGAATGCAGAGCGATGAACACGCTTGTAGATTAAATATG